>NC_092274.1:7880767-7913267 GCF_036320965.1 Panulirus ornatus
TGTTGCTGCCCACTTCGTTGCAAGCGTTAAGTTGTGTATTGGTGACCGTAGTTGATTGGTCACTTAGGGCAGGCGGTGGTTTAGGGTGCAGTAGAGGGAGATAAAGTGTTACGTCGCCTTGTTTATATAAGGGTCCTTTTCGTCTACAGAGTCTTAAAACCAGCCACTGGGTGATTATCAGTGTTATATAGGGCAAGACACAGAAGGTCTTTGACACCTCTTTCTGGGAGAGGCATAGAAATGCTTTTGAAAGATGTTTCTTATGGGGAAAGACATAGAACTGAGCAGCAGACCCATGGTAGGGCAACAGACTCGTGATAGCAGGAGAACATGGTAAGCCAGGAGGGCAGCAGACACCACGCTAGGCCAGTAGGGCAGCAGACACCACGCTAAGCCAGTAGGGCAGCAGACACCATGCCAGGCCAGGTGGGCAGCAGACAACATGCTAAGCCAGTAGGGCAGCAGACACCATACCAGGCTAGGTGGGCAGCAGACAGCATGCTAAGCCAGTAGGGCAGCAGACACCATGCCAGGCCAGGTGGGCAGCAGACACCATGCTAGGCCAGTAGGGCAGCAGACACCATGCTAAGCCAGTAGGGCAGCAGACACCATGCCAGGCCAGGTGGGCAGCAGACACCATGCTGGACTGATTGAAGTGTGTGTGTGTGTGTCGATCGAGTAAAAAATGTTAAAGGTTGTTAAATGTCTTCTTCATATTTAACACATTAACCTTTATACCTCTTTACAGTCCACATCATCGATGTGTTTTTAATCCCTTATGGTTTGTGATCATGTCACCCCTCACTCTTCTCTCCTCCAAAAGGAGCAGATTGAGTGCCTTCAGCGCTGAAATTCATCCCTCTTCATGGTGGCACCACCTTGATTGTCCTCCACCTATCTTGTGCTAGAAAGGTAAATTGATTCACAGTTGTTAGTACGAAATTATTGTGATGATGATCAAAGCCTGGATGGCGTTGTCTGTTGCCTTTGAAATAGAGGATTTTGAAGGAGGATTTCTAAAGAAGGATTTTGACGTTGATTCAACCAAAATTAAACCCCAGTTTAGAACTCTGTGTCTGTTAGAGAACGGCATTTAGGATGTCTCATATATCATCATGACGCGGGGTTATTCCCCCACAGTGTGTGTCCACAGTGGGAAGTGATAACACAACAGGTTTGAGAGGCAAGTAGTTGTTGTGGGGGGGGGGGGGTACAGAGGAACAGCTCGCTCTCCCCTCCCTTCCCCTTCCTTCCCCTTACATCGCCTCTCTCTATCGTGATGGCCTAACACCTCCCATATATAACCCGCGTTCGAAGAAAAAACATATGATAGACATTGAACTCCTGCCATTTCTCCCTTGCCTCACAACCATCAACTGTGTGAAAGGAATTCGCTTCGAATCGTGGTTTTGAAGCTCAGGTCTCTCTCTCTCTCTCTCTCTCTCTCTCTCTCTCTCTCTCTCTCTCTCTCTCTCTCTCTCTCTCTCTCTCTCTCTCTCTCTGTACGCCAGACGACGGAAACATTTTGTCTGGGGTTTCGTGCACCTCCAGCCTGCCGGATCAGTATGCACGGCAGCCGGTCACGGGCAAGAGGTTTCTCCTGTTTGGCCGAGGGTTCGAACCCCGGCGAATATAGTGTTTGTGGTCCGGGTGTACGCCCGGAGGTGGCCAAGGAGGGGGTGGGGTTCCTCGAGTACTTGTTCGGGACGTCTTGAGTGTTGGTCCAAAACGCTGGGCTCTGATTGTCCAGGGGGGGCGGGGTGGGGAAAGGGGTGGGGATAGGCCCTTAGGGTAAGGTCGACGCCTTTGGCCTTGAAGCAATGGCGGGTTCGAGCTGGCTGGGTAAACTTGTGTGAAAGAGGACTTGTTACACCCCGCTCTGTGTGTGTGTGTGTGTGTGTGTTGTGGGGGGAGAGACACCCATCTCCCCCATCTCCCCCACACCACGTTCCCCCCATTACAAAGAGATTACCATTTCCAGCCCAGGTCCTTTTCTTTTTTTCTTCTTCTTCATGTCGGTAAGGGAACAAGGGACCCCCTTGTTCCCCCTCTTGCTGTGTCATTCTTGCCTCAAGAGAGAGAGATCCCTACTGGATACAGTTCTCGTCTCTGTGCGCTTTCTACATCAACGTCTCAGGTATAGATTTGATAGAAGGATATAGACGCGTCGTGATGTATGTGTGGAGGGACGGAGCTCAGGTTATGGAGGTTTTCCACTGTGTTGAAGAGCTTGTTGAATGACAACTTATCTATTATAACATTCTTCAGACGTCATCTTCAGTTTCGTTTTGTCGATATATATATATATATATATATATATATATATATATATATATATATATATATATATATATATATATATATATATATATAAATTCCTATGAGTCCACGGGGAAAATGAAACACGAAAAGTTCCCAAGTGCACTTTCGTGTACTAATTACATCATCAGGGGAGACACAAGAGAGAAATATAACAGTCAGTTGATATATATATATATATATATATATATATATATATATATATATATATATATATGTATAATCATTATTTATTACGTATAGATATATGAATACAAGTATGAAACACTTGCATAATGGCTATATTGTCCCAGTGATATTATATCCGGTTCGATAAGAGGTTGATAATGAGTATTCAAATATCATACATACAGTGAGAACGTGTGTGTAGACGTAGAATGATTTGAACAACTGCTGAAGGTGTTCAAGATTGTTCAATTGGAGGTCGTTCACGACCTTAATGACCCTGGCAGTTGATGGGCCTTGAATAGCCAACAGGTTGAGTTAATCATATCGATACGATTGTTTATGTCTTCGTTATAATTAGTAGAACTATGTGACGTACAGTCTATCTCATTATAGGTTGTGCTATAACCCCTCTTCTCATATTTGTTATATAAAACAACCCAACAACTTTGTCATTATAGGCTGAGTAGAGCGTATATGAATTACAACCAATTCGCTGTAATGGTCGTTGGGCAGTTAAGATCCAGTGACATCACACGGTACGTATCGACCCACAGGAGCGGAACGACACGAGACCTGGGCTGTTCAACTTGAACCTATACGCATTTTGGGCCAATCTCTTTTACATCCTGGTATAGCATTTCTCCCGCTTTTATATCGTCCACGACTTACATTTGACGTTATTTTTCCCTCTTTTTCCAGTTCACAAGGTCCCTCGGGAGCACGGGTGGGCCAGTGGGTGGGTTCGTGGTGGGTTAGCTACGTACACAAGTGAGTATTAAAGTGGGCGATTATTTGTTTACATTTTGCCTTCCTTCTTGGCGCGTCCGGCAACCGCCCCGCAGGGTTGCCAACCCTCTCGCGGTCTTTTCCAGGGAAACCAAACCACTCAGCAGAATTGCCAACCTTCTCGCGGTCTTGTGCACCCGCTCTGCAGCACTGCCAACGCTCTCGCGGTCTTCTTCCAGGTGAACCGCTCCGCAGCGTTGCCAACCTTCGCGCGGCCTCGCCAGTGCTCGCGCACGAGCAACTTCCATCGTAGTTGTTTGTGTTATTCATCAGTGCTTGAAGGAAATGAACGTTCCTAAAGCCCCCACCATCCCACCACAAGCACTGTATCTAATATTCTCTTTGTGCCGTGTGTAGGCACAGAATATCCTAGCGATGCTGTTTCCATTCCCCTCCCCCCCGTTTCCCGTTTTTTTTCATTCTTTTTTCCCCTGGCGCGCCATGATTGGCCAACCTACAGGGAGGGATTATCATTGGTTAAATATTGACCAGAAGCTTCCTCGTGTAATTCAAAAGATGTTTATTTGCTCGGTGGGCGATAGCTGGCGAGGATGTGTTTGTTAAGGATCCTTCTAGACCAGGTAAGGTCTTGGTAGAGGGAGGGGGAAAGAAAACGTTTTCGTTCGCAGATGGAAAACGTAAGAGGGGGAGGAGGTGTGTAGGAGGGGGTTTTTAGGAAGCTTATTTCCACTTGGATCAAGGGAAAGTTGGCATAAGGTTTTGTCACACGAGTTTATTGAGGAATTTATTTGCTCCAATTCTGTTTCCTGTTTCGCAGAGATCGGTGTATATGTGGTATATCAATATATGTAGTATATCATTATGTGGTATGTCAGTATATGTGGTATAGCAGTATATGTGGTACAGTAATATATGTGGCATAGCACTATATGTGGTATAGCAATATATATGGGGTATAGCACTATATGTGGTATATCATTATATGTGGTGTAACACTATATGTGGTATAGTAATAAATGTGGTATAACACTATATGTGGTATAGCAATATATGTGATATATCAATATATGTGATATAGCAGTATATGTGGTATCTCACTATATGTGATATAGCAGTGCATGTGTGCTATACCAATGTATATAGTATAGCAATATATGTGGTATATCAATATATGTGGTATAGCAGTATATGTGTAACAGCAATATATGTGTTACAGCAGTATATGTGTAACAGCAATATATGTGTTACAGCAATATATGTGTTACAGCAATATATGTGTTATAGCAGTATATGTGTAACAGCAATATATGTGGTATAGCAGTATATGTGTTACAGCAGTATATGTGTTACAGCAATATATGTGTTACAGCAATATATGTGTAACAGCAGTACATGTGTTACAGCAATATATGTGGTATATCAATATATGTGGTATAGCAGTATATGTGGTATAGCAATATATGTGTTACAGCAATATATGTGTTATAGCAGTATATGTGTTACAGCAGTATATGTGGTATAGCGCTATATTAATTGTTTCTCTCGGCGTCCAAAAGGCCGGAATCTCTGACCAGGGAGGCGTTGTTTACCGGACAAACTGACTCTGTTTGTGGACGGCAAACAGCAGGAGACGGACGGGCGAATTTTCTACACCGCCTCCCTCGTCGTCTGTATTTGAATATGCGAACATAGCTGCCCGGGTGACGCTCTCTGCCCATGCAGCGGACAGAGAGGCGAGTAGGACTAACAAAGAGGAGGTGGCGTCAGATGGGAGGGACAGAGGTAAGGCACCAAGGGAGGCGGCGAGAGGACGTGGGAAGACGAGGGTGGTCTTTGTTCCATCATGTTCCATCAGGACACCTCCGCCATCTCGGTCTGGGTCAGGTCAAGTCAGGTTAGGACAGGTCAGGTTAACCTCCCACTATGGAGAGTCAAGGGTGGAGCTGTAGACTCTCCAATCACATACCCATGCCAACACCAGCTCCTCCTCCCGTCACCACATAAGCCGGAGACCTGGTCGCTATAAACACAGTTCGAACCCCCCCGTCCTTCCTCCTCCGCCCCGCAAACTTTCGCCCGGCGAAAAATAGACTTACAAGAATTTTGCATCAGAGGCTAACTATTTCGCGACGCTGGAAGTTTTGGGGGTGTTTGGGGGGTCGGTTAAGGGGGTTGTGGATGGTGGGTTGGGGGAGGGGGTAGGTAGCGTGAATGCAAGAGGGAAAGAAGTCGGACAGGTAAATGGATCCGGCGCCGGGAGAGAAATTCCATGGGATATATAAGACGTCGAAGTTTGGAATAACAGGTCGTGGTGTTCAGGCGTGAGAAATGGGTCATTTGGGTCGAAGGATTAAAGATCTGCCATGCTCAGGGTGAGGGGAGGACCCAGATGGGATATCTGGGAATAGGAAAAGAGGGTACGACCAGTTTTTGTTTGTGAAGTCGTCGTCGGGGCAGAGAGAGAGAGAGAGAGAGAGAGAGAGAGAGAGAGAGAGAGAGAGAGAGAGAGAGGAGGTTGGTGTGGGGGTGTGTTGACACCTGGCCCTTGTCAACATTAAGGGGTACACACCTGTCAGGTCCTATGTATGACCTTTGACCCTGTCGTGTCACCTTTGATTGTGATATTAAGACAGGTGTGGTCTTCGACGCGTAGTGTCCACTGTGCCTCATAGCGTGACCTTTTTTTTTTGAACTATAAGTGTGGCCTTTGACCTCTAGTGTGACCTCTGACCCGTAGTGTGACACTTTATAGGCCACAGTGTGACCTGTGACGGTCTTAAAAAAAAAAGGTAATCTCGCTGTCGTCTCGTTTGTTTACAACTCTTCATGGAATACAGATTGAGTAGTGCTCTCATACTCTCTCTCTCTCTCTCTCTCTCTCTCTCTCTCTCTCTCTCTCTCTCTCTCTCTCTCTCTCTCTCTCTCTCCTGCGAGTGGTTGGCTGCTCCGTCGGGACGGACATATAGCGTTCCACTCCACTCGATCCCACAATAACAAGGTCAGGACTCCGGTCGTTGTAAATCCTTCAGCTGAGGCAGACGAGCTCTCCCCCCACCGCCGCCACCACCACCTCCTTGTGTACAGGGTAGTGGCAGGCAGTCGAGCCCCACCTCCGTGTACAGGGTAGTGGCAGGACTCGAAAGCCAGGCCAGTCAGAGTATCTCACTGTCTGCGAGATCCAGCGATAAGCGAACGAGGTGGTTTTGGTTGTTAAGGTGCCCTGTGGCAGGAGGAAGAAACCCCGTTTATAATTTTTTCTTGTTTCTAACAACTCTCTTTTGGGGCGATAGTGGTCGTGGCGACGTCTCTCCACTTGATGACTCGATGCTTTTTGTGCTTGTAGGGAGACGCTTTTATGCTTGTGAGGAGGTGGTTTCATGTCTGGAAATTCGATTCCGTGCTGGGGAGACGGTTTTATGCTTGTGGGGAGACGGTTTCATGCTGGGAGTCGCATTTATGCTTGTGGGAAGGACTTTTATGTCCCCGAGGGGCCATGGTGATTGCTTTCCTTGAGACGATTTTAGCCTGACTGTTGCTTGTCACGTTTTTGTGCTTGTTGGGGGAAGAGGGGTTTCTCTGCTTTTGCAAGCGCTTCTTGTCAAGAGGTTCGTCTGGGTATTGAGGTACCATCTGTGCCTGGAAGGTCCAGTCTCACTAAGGGTGACGAAGGAATCCGTGTGTGTAAAGATCGAACGACAGGTTCCTAGGTCCAGACGCCTTCAGTCTGTCGTGGGAAAGGGCGACCTTTCCATGCTGTCTGAGACAGAGCGGTCACGCTCGCTCGGCGTGATCTTCTCTTGTTCTCTGAGGCATAGGTTCCATACTTGCTGGAATGGACTTTTAGTACTCTCAGTGTCAGAGTGTCCATGTTTTGCTGGAATGACTTTTCCAGTTCTGTAAGGAAAAGGTGTCATGCTGGAATGACCCTATCCTGCCTTCAGAAACAGAGTTTCTGTGCTTGCTGGATCGACACTGGATCGACCTTTTCCTGCTGTCAGAGGCAGAGGTTCCATGCTTGCTGGGACGACCTTTTCCTGCTCTAAGAAGAAAGTTCCATGCCTGCTGGAACGACCTTTTTTTCTGCCGTCAGAGGCTAAGGTCGCATGTTTGCTGGAACGACGTTTTCCAGCTTTCAAAGGCAGAGGTTCCATGCTTGCTGGAACGTCCTTTTTCTTGCTCTCTGAGGCAAAGCTCCCAACCTTGTTGGAACGAACTTCTCTCCTTCCCAGAGGGCAAAGTTTCCACGCTTTCTGGAAAGAAATTCTTCGTCAAAGTTTCCATGCATGCTTGTCCGACCTCTCCTTGCTTTCAGAGAAGCCCATGGCCCCTCGCCCTCTGGAAAGTGAAAACTTCCAGGACCTCTGGAATGATCCTTCTCTGTTTCCCTGGTCTTCCAGACCTGTATATATATATTTCCAGGCTCGTCCACCTGCCTGGGCTGTCGTTGGGAGGGGAGAGATACAGATATACAACGAGGCCGTGGTCCAGACTTGTATATATATTTTACCAGGCCCGTCGACCGGGCCGGGCTGTGAGAGATACAGATATACAACGGAACTGTGGTGACATATTTCTGTTGGAGACAACATCGCGTTCTTTGTCTCCTCCACCCGGAACCTCGCCTGCTGTAAATACTGGCTCCCCATTTGGTCAAGTACAATCTGATGTTTTGTATTTGCTTTCGTCTTTCCTTTTCTGGCTTATTGGTGTTTTTTTGGGAGGTGGGGATCTTACTCTTATATACTTGTTTCGTATGATTCTTGCTCAGAATATTTTTGGGTCTATCTTTTATCTCTCTCTCTCTCTCTCTCTCTCTCTCTCTCTCTCTCTCTCTCTCTCTCTCTCTCTCTCTCTCTCTCTCTCTCTGTGAGTTTTCTCTGTTCGATATTGTGACTCCACTTGTTTTTTGATTCATACTATTTTCTATCTCTTTTGAGGAAAGCTTATTAAAGAGAGAGTTTTAAGCCGTGTTTTCATTTTTCTCGTTTCTAACATTTAATTGTTTGCCTAAGGTGTTTAAATGGAACTTTCTTTATCTAAGGTATATATGAATAGAACTGTTTATCTAAGGTATATATGAATAGAACTTTGTTTATCTAAGGTATATATAAATGGAACTTTGTTTATCTAAGGTATATATAAATGGAACTTTCTTTATCTAAGGTATATATGAATAGAACTTTCTTTATCTAAGGTATATATAAATGGAACTTTCTTTATCTAAGGTATATATAAATGGAACTTTCTTTATCTAAGGTATATATGAATAGAACTTTCTTTATCTAAGGTATATATGAATAGAACTTTGTTTATCTAAGGTATATATGAATGGAACTTTGCTTATCTAAGGTATATATGAATGGAACTTTGTTTATCTAAGGTATATATAAATGGAACTTTGTTTTTCCGGTTGAATTGACTGATAATGGACGTACTTCTCATGGTTATGATATGTGTTTATTTTATATACTGAGTTTTTGGTTTCTGGTTTTGCGTTTTTGAATCATGACAGTTTTTTTCATCTAATTTCTATGTATATACTTTTTTTGTTACCTGTTCGCCTTTTCCTCGCTAATGAGGTAGCGTTCATATCTTACCCCATGAGCACGACGGTACGACCCTTGAGCACGACGGTACGACCCTTGAGCACGACGGTACGACCTATACGTGTTATGCATGTACAGTATATTCATATATGATGTATCCTTATATCTATATAAGTAGACGTAATCTATACCTTATAAGGCTCCTGCAGGCTGCCCTACACTCAGTAGCAGGGACAGGGTGGACTCCTGCAGGCTGCGCTACACTCAGTAGCAGGGACAGGGTGGACTCCTTTGAAGTGGGAAGTTTCTTCGAGGAAGTCTGTACTCTTGTTACGTCAAGCGTCGATGACCCAACCTCGCTAGAGGTATTACCCCAAGCAGGAGGAGCACGGTAACACCAGAGGCCAGCATACCGACACACACACACACACACACACACACACACACACACACACACACCAGGCATTTTAAACTTGGGGACTTAAATGAGCCAGAAGGAACGGTGGACCCATTTTGAAATCGCTAAATCTTTTGATAATAAATTTATTAATTACAAGACATTAACCCCGACGAGTTTTGTTTTTTATTATAGTCTTTCATTAGCCTACCCATTTACTCTCTCATGGGTCTATGACTTCTCTCTCCTCCCCTTGCGACCTTTTTATTATTCATGATGTATGGGCTAGGAAGATCACCCTCTCCCCCCACCCCCCTGCCTGCGTGCGTGTGTGTGTGTGTGAATAATTAATGTTTTAGAAAAAAAAGGAAAGGAGGAATAAAAGGGGGGGGGGGAGGGTTATTGTTGAGGGGGGAAAGGGAGGGGGAATTTGTTGAAGGGGAAGGGGGTGGATTTTCGTCTTGGGGGGGGGGGAGGTGGATCTGTGGGTGAATAGTGAGGGTAGTGGAAGTGTGTGTGTGTGTGGTACAGGCTGGGGAGAGAGAGAGAGAGAGAGAGAGAGATAACTTTTTTTGGCTTTCGCTGGCTCATGTGGTATAGACTTTGCAGAGAAGGGGGCCAGGTGAGGATATTCCCTCCAAGGCCCAGTCCTCTGTTCTTGACGCTACCTCGCTAACGCGGGAAATGGCGAATAGTATGAAAGAAAAGAAAAAAGAACGTAATGTGTGTGTGTGTATATGTTTGAGTATGTGTGTGTATGTGTGTGTGTGTGTATGTTTGAGTATGTGTGTGTGTGTGTGTGTGTGTGTGTGTGTGTGTGTGTGTACAAAACGGAAAACGATCCAGTATACACCATGAAGGAATTCAAATGGACGTAATTACGAGTCGGTGCTCTCTCTCTCTCTCTCTCTCTCTCTCTCTCTCTCTCTCTCTCTCTCTCTCTCTCTCTCTCTCTCTCTCTCTCTCTCTCTGTAACGTTAAGGCCAGACCACCTCGCTTGGGGTCTATGTACCAGTGTTTCTGTAACTCTCTCTCTCTCTCTCTCTCTCTCTCTCTCTCTCTCTCTCTCTCTCTCTCTCTCTCTCTCTCTCTCTCTCTCTCTCTCCCATTAAAAAAGATATGGCGTCCATTCCATTTCCCACCGGGCGGTGCAGCGCCCTTTTCCATTTTTTTTTTTATTTATTATTAGTCGCTCCATCAGCTGACGCCATTTTTTGTCTTTGGGGGAGGAAAGGCAAGGGGAGGCTAGATGTAAGGGGAGGTGAGGCAATATTAAGGCATGAGGGCCTTTGGGGGAGGAAAGGCAAGGGGAGGCTAGATGTAAGGGGAGGTGAGGCAATATTAAGGCATGAGGGAGACTATATTGAGGGGTGGGGGAGGCTATATATATTGAGTTGTGGGGAGACTATATATTGAGTTGTGGGGAGACTATATCGAGGGGTGGGAAGACTTTGAGTAGCGGGGAGGATATACTGCCTGGTGGGGAGACTATATTAAGGGGTGGGGAGGCTATATTGCCTGGTGGGGAGACTATATCGAGGGGTGGGGAGGCTATATATATTGAGTGGTTGGGGAGACTATATCGAGGCATGGGAAGACTTTGAGTAGCGGGGAGGATATATTGCATGGTGGGGAGGCTATATTGAGGGGTGGGGAGGCTATATATTGAGTGGTTGGGGAGACTATATTGACGGGTGGGGAGATTTTATTGACGGGTGGGGAGGCTGTATTATGGGGGAGGGAATGTATATTGAGGAATGGGGAGGGGAATGTATATTGAGGAATGGGGAGGGGAATGTATATTGAGGAATGGGGAGGGGAATGTATATTGAGGAATGGGGAGGGGAATGTATATTGAGGAATGGGGAGGGGAATGTATATTAAGGAATGGGGAGGGGAATGTATATTGAGGAATGGGGAGGGGAATGTATATTGAGGAATGGGGAGGGGAATGTATATTGAGGAATGGGGAGGGGAATGTATATTGAGGAATGGGGAGGGGAATGTATATTAAGGAATGGGGAGGGGAATGTATATTGAGGAATGGGGAGGGGAATGTATATTGGGGAATGGGGAGGTCACGTTGAATGGAGGGGAGGCCATATTGACTGGGGAGCCATGAACGGAAATGGCAATAGACACATACCAATTGGTAACCGAAGAGAAAATGGGAGAAGTAGCAGACATATAAGACCCATCGAAAACGTTCGGATATGAAAACGGGCTGAAAAAGAAGAGAAAACGGGAAGTACTCCAAAGGGAAAATGGTCATTATATTCGACCAACGTAGAGAGAAAAAAAAGAATAGATTACGTGACTCGGGATTAAGCTAGGGATGGGCGCTGGGGGGGAAAACACAGGCAAACTTCTCCTAGCAAGGCAGGGGAATTTCCCTGCTGCTGGCTCATATTTCCCGGCCACCGTCGTTAACGAGATAATTACCATTACTTCACCAGGTGGTTAGAGAGTGGGGGAGGAAGGCAGGCCTCCCCCATCTTCTACGGGATTCGAGTGGTTGGGGTGCGTTGGTGAGTGTGTGGGAGGATGGTGTAAGGGTAGAGTGCGTGTGAGTGTGTGTCACGTATATAGTAATGGTAGTAGTAATAGCAGTTGTAGTAGTAGTAGTGGTAGTAGTAATAGTAGTAGTAGTGGTAGTAGTAGTAGTAATAGTAGTAGTAGTAGTAGTAGTATTAATAGTAGTAGTCATAATATTATCACTAATATATGTATATATATGTGTGTGTGTGTGTGTGTAACAGGATTTCTTTGCTCTAACACACAAGATAAGGAACACGGCGGTATACATTCTGCAACAGACCGCTGGATCCATACTGGTCATGTTTGTGGTGTCGGAGTCGACTGCAAACACCGAGGCAACAATGTAAACACAAGCAGATAACTGGAGGACAGACATCTGCAAACAAAATGTGTTCAACGTGGGGCCTCCCACTGTTGGTCGTGGACGCCTCAAAAGCGAAATGTTTTATGAAATCTGTCCTTAATTGCTCGAATTACCACGTACGCGAAAAGTATTTCCAACTTTGGGAGGGGGGGGGGAGAGGGACGAAACTACCGTAATGATGCTTCAGTAATCACAAGAGCAGAATCACCATATTCAAAATTCCCCCTCCAGAATTTTAAGTACATCTGTGGCAACTGCGAGAGAAAGATGGATTGAGATGGAAATGGCGTGGTGGATTTTGCATAAGACTCACTGTGGATGGGTGGTTGATTATTAGGGCTATAGTCTTAATCACCCGCCAGGGTCGTTAAGGTCGTCAATGGTCGTTAACGACCACGAACTGAACAGCCTCGAACACCTTCCTCAGCTGTTTTAAAACAACTGAAAGATCTCATATATTGACCACATGTCCTTAGAGAAATATATATGTTCTAACAATGTTACGACTTGATATAGAAATGTGTGATTATATTTATTATATTTTGTTTTAAGCTTTGGTTCAGGACGTAATGTATTCATATATATTCATAGATTTTATCTGTTGTAAAGAGCTGATATTAATTATCTGTCTGGATACTTGCGTGGACGAGGCTGCATGTGGCATACACAATTAATTTAATTAGCTGGACACCGCTTTATGCAATTTTTTTTTTCCTCATATATTTACTTCAGTTTCTACTAGAGCAAGTTTATAAGTACACACTATGGAATTTATATTGATTAAGCTGGTCTAAATTAGAAAATTTAATAACTTTATCTGTCCATGTCTGTCTCTCTTACTGTATATTATATATATATATATATATATATATATATATATATATATATATATATATATATATTGGAAAGGATCACAACTGAGCGCGTGATCAAGTATAAAACCTATGAGTCCACGGGGGATATGAAACACGATAAGTTCCCAAGTGCACTTTCGTGTAATGATCATCATCAGGGGAGACACAGGAAAGAAATATAACAGTCAGTTGATATACAACGAAAAGACGTAGCTAGGACGCCATATATATATATATATATATATATATGAATGAGTTTCACATGGACAATAAAGGAGCATTATATTGAGGGGTGTGTAGAAGCAGTATGGGCCATATAATGGCCCCTCTGTCGCTGTAGATGTGTAGACTTATCATACAACTGACAGGATAGTAACACGTAGATGGCTCACCTGTGGTAGATGTAGGAGGAGGAGAAGAAGAAGAAGGAGGGACAAAAACCATCTTCTAGTGTAGAGAAAGATGTAGTAAGGATAAGACAGGGTCTGGACCACCCTGGCTGGCCGGCGAGGGAGCATGCAAGCCCAGCATGACCCAGCCCGCCCACGGGCACGCCCAGTAATACGCCCACTGCTAGATTTATACCCACGGCGTGTGACGTACACCCAATTCCCGGCGTAGCGTCTTAACTCCTACATTCAATTATCTCAGTCTTTACGGGCAATTAAAAATTTTATCCCCGGATGGTCTCGCGCAGTGTCTCAATCCATCGCCTCCTCCTCCTCCTCCTCCTAGACCTGCCTCATTCTTCCATAATATATATATATACGAAGGTTTGGGTATTTTGGAGGGAGTGTAACCTCAAAGGTGTTTTATCAGTAAGGGGTTTTGAAAGTCTCCTTCGAGCCTCTCCCTATGTAATACCTATATTTGCTCCTTGTGAATGATTCATATTTCCTTCCCAAAAAAATGACAGATCTTAATTGAGGTTTTTTTCTCGTTTTTTTCGGATATTTATGTGTGTTTCATGTGCAGGGTCTTGGAGGAGAGGTTACCAGGTCAGACTTAGGCGAAGGTAAGGAAGGTTGATATGCTTTTATGGACGATGTATGGCCATTGCAAATACTGGGTCATAAGACTTTAGACAGATATTGATAGGCAGTTCTTAACACCTGGATATTCATGCAAGCAAGTGCAGGCAGCTTCGAGGTTCATAGGTGTATATGTCAAGGAAAAGCATTTATTGTTGTTGTTATTATTATTATATAACCCAGTACCCGTTCTTTGGGGACTCCTGCAGATTCACAGATAACAAACAGAGACATTCAACAGTGTACACACACACACACACACACACACACACACCAGGCAGACGGTTAGACATAAACAGACAAACAGTTAAATTAAACTACAGACATCCCAGGCAAACCAGCAGTATATATATATGTGTGTATGTGTATATATATATATATATATATATATATATATATATATATATATATATATATATATATATATATATATATATTACTAAGAGTCCACGGGGAAATGAAACACGATAAGTTCCCAAGTGCACTTTCGGGCCATAATCACGTCATCAGGGGAGACACAAGAAAGAAATATAACAGTCAGTTGATATACATCGAAGAGACGTAGCTTGGACGCCATTTGGTAAACAAGTTACCTCTTGAATGGAGATCGGGTGTGTTCGAGTCTGGCAATAAACGTATCATAAACTTGTTATGTGGACAAGAAGGGGAACTGTTTGCAAATTCTCTCAACAATAAAGCTATCCAATTTGTACAGACCTTCACTAATGTTAATGTTACAGTTCTTTGTGTACTTGATACAAGATTCAATAATATTTCTCGTGGCACAGGAGTTAGAGTCGATCACTGAGATGGCATTACTCCAGTCAATACAATGATCATAGTTTTTAATGTGATTAAACAAGGCATTTGATTCTTGTCCCGATCTTATATTATATTTATGTTGCTTAAGTCTAGCAGAAAGATCCTTACCAGTCTTCTTAACATGAAATTTATCACAATTTTTACATGGCACTTTATAGATGCACCCAGGAGAATTATCTGGTGAATTCCTGATTAAGATATTCTTTATAGTATTATTGTTGCTGAAGGCAACATTTATATTAAAGGATTTAAGGAACATGGGAAGCAAAGTAAAATTATTGTTAAAAGGGAGAAATAAAAGATTCTTGGTGTCAATGGGAGGTTTGGGCTCAACTCTATAAAATGATTTCTTTGCTAACATAAGGGATTTATCAATGAAAGATCTTGGGTACTTTAGCTTAGATCCAATAGAATATATCTTCTCAAACTCATCATCAATAAACTCTGGACTGCAAATACGTAATGCCTTTTATTAAGTAATCTTTGTATGGAATTCTCTGTAACAGAGTTTCTAAAGGATATCTTACCTTCTAATGCAATTTGGTTTAGGTATGTAGATGATGTTCTTTGTGTTTGGCCAACAAATGAAAATTTACAAACATTTCTCCCCTTACTTAACAATTTAGCACCTCCCATCAAATTTACTGTAGAAAATGAAAATGGTATGTTACTATTTTTAGATTGCATGATCCATAGACAAGGAAACAAGTTTAAGTTTGGCATATACAGAAAAACCAACCAATGTATGCTTATATATCCATTATTACTTAGCTCAACATGACAGGGTTAAATTATCATCATTCCAGTTTATGTACCTTATCTATCTATCTATCTGTCTATATATCTGTAAGTTGCCAAGTGCACTTTCGTGTCTTAATCACATCATCAGGGGAGACACAAGAGAGAAATATAACAGTCACTTGATATACAACGAAGAGACGTAGCTAGGACGCCATTTGGTATATATACATATATATCAAAATCGTCTTGGATGATATAGTTCGATTTTTATTTTATGGTTTAATGAAATCTATTTCTCATGTGAAATGGCTCGGAGGAAAATGACCTGGGCTTAAGCACCCACCAACCACACGTGACCTGACCCCTGCGTTAGGTCACGTGGACATCCTAACATACCCCCCCCCCCCCCCCTGCTGCCGCCATGATAACATCATTATCGTAATTAGAAGAGTAATAATGTCTCCTCTCCTTATCTTACGACCCTGTACGGGGGGATCCGGGTAATTAACATCATCCGATAAGATTGTCAAGGTTTCCTCTTTGTTAATTAACATGGGGGGGGCGGACCCCCCCCTGGACTCCCCCTCCTCCTCCTCCTCCTCCTCCTCCTCCTCCTCCTCCTCCTCCGCCCCCCCCCCCCCCCCCCCCGTCATTCTTTTCGAACCATCGCAAAAAAAGATTTTTTTTTTTTTTAGATCCTCCCCTTCTCTCCCCCCACCCCCACAAAGGATTTCATTAGCGGTCAATGACGCGTTTTGTTTTCCCCCTTAGAACTGGCTTCATTCCGTATGCAAATGGAGCTTCTGTATGGCACGGTGTCCCTCGTACATGACGTAATGACGCTAATTACTTCTGTATTAAGGGGGAGGACGCGATGCTTGAAGTATACAGATCCCGTGTGTCATTAATGTTTGATTACCATTTTGTGTGTTACGGGGGAAGAGAGCTGCCCTATCTCTTAACCTTGTGTGTATGTGCCATGTCTTAACTCCTACACACACACACACACCTACACACACACACACACACACACACACAAACACAACACACACACACACACACACACACACACACACACACCAGCCTAAGCCAGGTACTCATTTATCAACCAGCCCTAAGGGAGGATGAACAGCTAGATTGCATGTGGACCGACTGTCACGCCCAGGGTTCGAACCCCGGCGGATCCCTGTGTGACAGAAGCCCGTCTGTGTGTGTGTGCGTGTGTGTGTGTGTGTGTGTGCGTAAAGATTTAGATGTTATCTATAGATAGCGAGATGATAAACTCTTATGAGTTTAGAGAGACAGAGAAATGGGTTAAGAAACGGAAAATGGGGAAAACAAATTGGTGGGTAGACAGAGTGGGTGATAGACAGACGAATGGGGTTCGTGACAGGGAAACGGAGAGACAGAATTGACAGAGCGACTGAAATAGGGATAGAGAGAGAGAGAGAGAGAGAGAGAGAGAGAGAGAGAGAGAGAGAGAGAGAGAGAGAGTATCAAAGACTATGAACCATAGAGACAGAAGAGACAGTAATTGGGATGAAATTGGCTCATCTGCAGTGCCAAGGGGAGCGATACAGTGAAGTCACCGTAATACCTGGCACTGTATTAAGACACTATTGACCTCTCTATGTCTCTCTCTCTCTCTCTCTCTCTCTCTCTCTCTCTCTCTCTCTCTCTCTCTCTCTCTCTCTCTCCCTATTTTTACCCATTTCATTCGTCATTTTCTTCCTCCTATTTTATATACACGTCAGTGCAACGCCTTCTTCCCTTTTCTGCATTCTCTTCCTTCATCTAGCCTGAGTTTCTTCATTCCTGCATTCACTTCATTCTTTCAGAGAGATCTAGGTTTCTTCCTGCATTGTTGTACCGTCGTGCTCAATGGTCGTACCGTCGTGCTCAAGGGTCGTACCGTCGTGTATAGGGTCGTATACCGTCGTGCTGGAGGGTCGTACCGTCGTGCTGGAGGGTCGTATATACCGTCGTGCTGGAGGGTCGTACCGTCGTGCTGGAGGGTCGTATACCGTCGTGCTAGAGGGTCGTACCGTCGTGCTGGAGGGTCGTACCGTCGTGCTGGAGGGTCGTACCGTCGTGCTGGAGGGTCGTATATACCGTCGTGCTGAAGGGTCGTATACCGTCGTGCTCGAGGGTCGTACCGTCGTGCTGGAGGGTCGTACCGTCGTGCTGAAGAGGGGCTTATACCACTCCATAATGAGACATCTCCAGATTAACCCCCTCTAGCCTGGACTGGGCTTAATTACCCCCCCCCCCCCCTGATTATAACTGCTAATGACCTCATTACCGATTAATATCTCCGGCGAGTGATTAACGGGGGCTTTCTGATGGCTTTCTGATTGGCAAGGTAACCTCTGATAGTGCCAGGATGGGCTGAAATACATCTTCAGAACACTGATTCACGCCCTTAAGGGATAGCCCGGTGGAGGTTGTCGGTGAGAATGGCATTATCTGATGATATGATTGGTAATTGACGATCAGGGACGATACACTACTGTATTCCGTCGTATCACGGACGATACACTACTGTATTCCGTCATATCAGGGACGATACACTACTGTATTCCGTCATATCAGGGACGATACACTACTGTATTCCGTCGTATCAGGGACGATACACTACTGTATTCCGTCGTATCAGGGACGATACACTACTGTATTCCGTCGTATCAGGGACGATACACTACTGTATTCCGTCGTAACAGGACAATACACTACTGTATTACGTTGCAACAGGAACAAAACGGGTACAGTTTTTCGTCTCAACAAGTATAGAAACAACAGCTCTAGCACTGGTTATCATAATGATAGATGTATACAGATGTGAGATACATATTTACTGAGTTTGGTAAAGTGTGTGAAAGAAGAGAGTTGAGAGTAAATGTGAATAAGAGCAAGGTTATTAGGTACAGTAGGGTTGAGGGTCAAGTCAATTGGGAGGTAAGTTTGAATGGAGAAAAACTGGAGGAAGTGAGGTGTTTTAGATCTGGGAGTGGATTTGGCAGCGGATGGAACCATGGAAGCGGAAGTGAGTCACAGGGTGGGGAAGGGGGCGAAGGTTCTGGGAGCGTTGAAGAATGTGTGGAAGGCGACAACGTTATCTCGGAGAGAATAGTAGTTCCAACAATGTTATATGGTTATGAGGCATGGGCGATAGATAGGGTTGTGCGGAGGAGTGTGGATGTGTTGGAAATGAGATGTTTGAGGACTATATGTAGTGTGAGGTTGTTTGATCGAATAAGTAATGAAAGGGTAAGAGAGATGTGTGGTAATGAAAAGAGTGTGGTTGAGAGAGCAGAAGAGGGTGAATTGAAATGGTTTGGTCACGTGGAGAGAATGAGTGAGGAAAGATTGACCGAGAGGATATATGTGTCAGAGGTAGAGGGAACAAGGAGAAGTGGGAGACCAAATTGGAGGTGGAAAGATGGAGTGAAAAAGATTTTGAGTGATCGGGGCCTGAACATGCAGGAGGGTGAAAGGCGGGCAAGGAACAGAGTGAATTGGATCGATGTGGTATACCGGGGTCGACGTGCTGTCAGTGGATTGAATCAGGGAATGTGAAGCGTCTGGGGTAAACCATGGAAAGCTGTGTAGGTATGTATATTTGCGTGTGTGGACGTATGTATATACATGTGTATGGGGGTGGGTTGGGCCATTTCTTTCGTCTGTTTCCTTGCGCTACCTCGCAAACGCGGGAGACAGCGACAAAGCAAAAAAAAAAAAAAAAATATATATATATATATATATATATATATATATATATATATATATATATATATATATATATATATATAATGTTCACATTTATATTAATCTCATTTGTGCAGTCAGTAGAAATCTGATCAAGCCCACACACACACACACACACACACACACACACACACACACACACACACACACACACACACACACACGTGTCTGTATCTCTCCTCCTCATCCAGTTGACTCGGACCTCAGAACCAGGCTTCGATCCCCCGTAGACTGTGGCAGCATCCGCTCTGGCACTCTGGGGGTAACATGGCCCGAGAGAGGACGGCCGAGCATCACGACGTATCCAGATAGTAGCGTTGTCAGTGAGACGTAAGGAATGGGTTCCGACGTGGACGCAGACGAGGTAAAGTCGGATGCTCTTTAGACGGAGTTTGTATCCGTCGCGGCTTACGTCTAGACGGAGTCGGCATCCGTCGTGGCCTACGTTTAGATGAAGTCGGCATCCGTCGTGGCTTCCGTCTAGACGGAGTCGGCATCCGTCGCGGCTTCCGTCTAGACGGAGTCGGCATCCGTCGTGGCTTCCGTCTGGACGGAGTAGGCATCCGTCGTGGAATACGTCTAGATGAAGTCGGCATCCGTCGTGGCCTACGTCTAGATGAAGTCGGCATCCGTCATGGCCTACGTCTAGACGGAGTCGGCATCCGTCGTGGCCTACGTTTAGATGAAGTCGGCGTCCGTCGCAACCCCATCTCGCACCTTTCATACGATCCTTCTTTGCGGCCCGGAGGCATTCCTACGTCTCATTACCGACGTCCGTCGTAACTCCCTTACGACGGACGCATCCAGAAATCTCCTTAACTGTGCGATGGCCTCCGCCTCTCCTCCTTTTTTTGGCGTCCATTGTGTAGTCGCTGTTCCCCTTATTACCATCGGGAACATTTGAATCCCCAGGTGCTCATTAGGTGATCCATCTCTTCCCCTTCCCCATCCTTACTGGGGAGGAGTGGAGGTGAGGGAGGGATGATAATGATCCCAGTATACAATCTCAGATAAATCTTACCAAGATTATCCCACGTCTTGGTGTCGTTTTTGAAGGAATAATTCACAAAGATTGAATTATGGCCGACCCTTATAGTGGGATCATAAGACCTTAGTGAAATAAAGAAAAACATCATCTCTCCTGTCTCATTACTGGCCCTTGATGGCAGTAATTACCCGAGGGTCTCGCCTTACACAAGTGTGGAGAGCCTTTGTTTATTGGTTATTCATCATCCACGGGTTGTTATTCATCAACTGAAGATGCTCATGTCGATACGGTTCTACTTCATCATCTTCCTCTGATGGGCCTCCTCCTCCTGTTATGACGCTCTCTCTCTCTCTCTCTCTCTCTCTCTCTCTCTCTCTCTCTCTCTCTCTCTCTCTCTCTCTCTCTCTCTCTATATATATATATATATATATATATATATATATATATATATATATATATATATATATATATATATATATTCCTTTTTGTCCACGGGTGGAAATGAAACACGATTGGTTCCCAAGTGCATTTTCGTGTGATCACATCATCAGGGGAGATGCAAGAATATGTGTTAATCTATGTCTTTACATTTATGTATAATTTTCTATGCATGCATATATGTATATATTGATGCACCCATCCACATTTATTTGTCAATGTCTGTCTGTCTATGTGTCCATCTAACTCTCTATCTGTCTATGTATCTATTGTATCTATCTTTCTCACAGTCATTCCCAAAATGGATGCATAATGGTTCTAAAATATAAAGTAAATCATAAGTATTTTGTGTGTGTGTGTGTGTGTGTGTGTTTTACATTTCTGTAAATATTTATCAGAGTTTTACATTCCTGTAAATCATTATCAGAGGCGTGAGTACCCCAGGAAAAACTATGAAGCGACAGATCTTGCTCCATTGTGGAAGATAAATGGCAAAATATTGCTCAGTAAATTACCGTCCAATTAGTCTCACCTAATTATTCTCTCAAATGATGGAAACCATTTATTCCAGATAAGCTTATGAGTTTCTGAGAGAATGGAAGATTGAAGCGCGGGTACCGAGCACGTCCTCCATACCCCCAAACAGACTTCGTCTCGTCAGTCCATTGCAACGTAGAGTAGATAACATCTGGCCCCACATATTTAGATTTTCCCAAAAGCGCCCTTAATAAACCTGCACACGAAAGATTAAATGTAATTCATAATATGTCAGTATGGTAACACACGGTTGAAGATTCAAGTAACCGAATGTAATCTGAATTTTCGAGAAGAATAAGGATTGAGATGGTTAATTTGAATAGCATAAGTTCGTAATTATTTACGTGAAGCAAATGGAATACCGCAGGACTCATTCATTGGTCTCACTCTACTTGTATTTATGTTAATTGATTTAGAATTGGGTCTAAACACTAAAGTCTCCAATTTACTGGACGGTATATGAATACGACGTGGTATTATATCCCGAATATTATGACGATAAGATCTAGGATGGAGGAAGCCAATTGAAAACGTGGTAGGTGTGGCGGGCGAGACCCGTCTTTGGCTGAAGGAGTGCATTTCGGATGCCGTCATAGTAATATAAGGTGTGTCTGGGAGCGTTGTGCAGGAGCTCGGGAAGACACAGGTTTTGAGGTGGGTTTTGATCATTGGTCTGGAGTTGAGAGAGATTTTGAAGTTGGTTTTGATCAGTGATCTGACGTTGTCAGAGATTTTGAAGTTGGTTTTGATCAGTGATATGAAGTTGTCAGACATTTTGAAGTCTGTTTTGATCAGTGATCTGAAGTTGTCAGAGATTTTGAAGTCTGTTTTGATCATTTATCTGAAGTTGTCAGAGATTTTGAAGTCTGTTTTGATCAGTGATCTGAAGTTGTCAGAGATTTTGAAGTCTGTTTTGATCATTTATCTGAAGTTGTCAGAGATTTTGAAGTTGGTTTTGATCAGTGGTCTGAAGTTGAGAGAGATTTTGAGGTCTGTTTTGATAACTTATCTGAAGTTGTCAGATATTTTGAAGTTGTTTTGATTAGTGATGTGAAGTCACTCAAATGAAGTATTCCTGCCTCTCAAAAAAGTACATAACATTGAGATTTGATATACGAAACTGATTTGAAAAGTTTAAGGAACCGTATGTACTCTCTTCTCCTTGCTGAGTACACATCATCTTGAGTTCACAGACCTGGCCACTATCATCATAAGTAATAAGTTAAGTTTGAGAGAATGTAGAGACAGGCCATATAAGTAATACTTGGATCATAAGTAACGTAATGATAGAATATTCATACTTTTTTAAATTCGCAAATGCTTTCTCTTGTCTCTCTTCTTTTACCCCTTTCATAGTCCTTTCTGTCCTTCAGCTAAGCCTCGGCCTCGGTGTGGACTTTTCGTCCGTGACTGCAGTCTCTAACTTAAAGAACGAATACGAGAATAAAGAAGCCTTTCGATGTCACCTCAACGTTTCCAAAAACGTTCAAAGATTCTCGGTGATGGGCACTTCCAGGCGCATGACCATCCAAGAACCAGAGGTTATATATGCTATACGTTATTATAGGAGATGGTCTTAGGTCAATGTGTATTGTGTACTTCACACACATCGCCGCTGGCAGAGACCATATATATATATATATATATATATATATATATATATATATATATATATATATATATATATATATATAAATATATATATATATATATATATATATATATATATATATATATATATATATATATATATATATATATATATGAGGATATTCCCTCAATGGCCCAGGCCTCTGTTCTTAACGCTACCTCGCTAACGCGGGAAATGGCGAATAGTCTGAAAAAAAAAATATATATATATATATATATATATATATATATATATATATATATATATATATATATATATATATATATATACTTGTTTACCAAATGGCTTCCTACCTACGTATCTTCCTTGTATATCAACTGACTGTCATATTTCTCTCTTGTGTCTCCCCTGATGATGTGATTATGACACGAAAGTGCACTTGGGAACTTATCGTGTTTAATCATAGGAAAATATATATATATATATATATATATATATATATATATATATATATATATATATATATATATATATATATATATATATATATATATATATATATGTTAACACGAAATCCTGAGCGCTTTCGTGTATTACCACATCTCTAGCCTAAGGGAGGAACCCATTCATCAGCCTACCGCTAAGGATGGGATGAACTCTTGGGATTGGATGTGAGCCGAGTGACCTGTACAGGATTCGAACCCTGGAGCGTTTACACGTGATTCATAGCAGGCGGGGCTAATCTCTACGTAGACCAGAGAAGTTGAGGTAGGGTTTCGAGGTGAGTGTTGTTCTCGGGTGGAGGTTGTGGTGTCGACTGTTGTAGGGAACGCTTCGGTTTTGGACAATTAGGGGTTGTGATGGAAGGTGGAGGAGTTGTGATGGAGATTAGGGGGAGTTGTGGTGGTGGTTGAGGGAGTTGTGGTGGAGATAGTGGCTGTGGTAGTGGTGGGGTGGGGGCGAAGGGTTGAAGTAGGGATTGTGGTGGTGGTGGTGGTGGAGAAGGGAGGTTGGGTCTGCCAGGTTTGGACCACACACGCCCGTCACACATGATTCCTGCGTTAATTTCGACACATGCACGCAACTGGTTGGCCCTGGGGAGTTGGCTGGGGAGAACTGGTAGGGGGAGAGGTTTGGTGGGAAGATGAAAGGGGGGAGAGGATGGGGAGAACTCTCTGGGGAGAAATTTGGGGAGAAGCTGGATGGTCGTTGGTTCGATGCCTGTTGGGTTGTATTGAGGTACATGTGAAGGACAGACGACGCAAGACCTGATGGTCTATGACCAGGTTATCTGCTGGAGGACATGGCAGTACATGGGAAGGACAGATAACACAAGACCTGATGGTCTATGACCAGGTTATCTGCTGGAGGACATGGCAGTACATGGGAAGGACAGATAACACAAGACCTGATGGTCTATGACCAGGTTATCTGCTGGAGGACATGGCAGTACATGGGAAGGACAGATAACACAAGACCTGATGGTCTATGACCAGGTTATCTGCTGGAGGACATGGCAGTACATGGGAAGGACAGATAACACAAGACCTGATGGTCTATGACCAGGTTATCTGCTGGAGGACATGGCAGTACATGGGAAGGACAGATAACACAAGACCTGATGGTCTATGACCAGGTTATCTGCTGGAGGACATGGCAGTACATGGGAAGGACAGATAACACAAGACCTGATGGTCTGTGACCAGGTTATCTGCTGGAGGACATGGCAGTACATGGGAAGGACAGATAACACAAGACCTGATGGTCTATGACCAGGTTATCTGCTGGCTAGAGGATAGTAAAAAGCGTCTGGAATTCCTAATCTATATAGATGGCGACTGGAGTAGATATGTGTCAGGCTTCTCATCCGTAAGAACAGGTTGTGGAACATATATCTATATAATCACGCGGCGTATCTTATATTTCTATTAAACTTTAGAATTTAGAGAGTCATTATCGTTTACAATTAGAGGGTTTTCCAAATTGTGTGATTATCCTTTTCGTAATTCTCATCTCCCGAACCTGAAATTTCCAAGATTTTTCTTCGTCCCTCTGCAACTTGACCTTTTCAAGTGACCTTGACTGACCTCTCGACCTTGCAACGCCTGTGTCCTCCCTCCTCCCCCCCCCCTACCCCACTCCCCCAATCCCCTTTACCCCCCCTGAAACAAAGGCCAGACTCCCTGTGTCTCTCCCTCCCTCCCTCTCTCTCTCTCTCTCTCCCTCCCTTCCTCCCTTGCTTGGTCAGGTAATTAATCAGAACAGCTGTGATTATGACAAGGTGTGTAATTATTGGTGGCGGCTGCCTGACCTTGCACAGGCCCACACACACACACACACACACACACACACACACACACACACACACACACACACACACACAGTGCACAGGGCAGACGATGCCTCTAATCCTTTCCACAAATTCATCAGCCATGAATTGTCAGTGAGGGACCAGCTCGTCTTGGTTAGGGACTCAGAGAGAGGGGAAGGAATTTTAAGGAGAGAGTGTTTTGAAATATACGAGGAACTGAATGACAAGTTCAGTGGTGTTTTTTTTCGCAGTGGGAGACGCTGTAGCCCCAACACCAGTGGAATGGAATGGGATAGGAGGTCTTAAAAGAGTCTAGATACAACAATAATTTTCAACAAAATGACGTAGAGTATTTGATGGTGTTGACCCATACAAGACTCGTAAAGATTCTCCATGTGTATTAAGAAAATGCAAAGATACCATTGACCAGCTTCCTGAAATGTAATTCAAGATATTACTGGAGGAAAGTAAAGTACAGAGATGATAGAGAAGGTGCAGAGGAGGACAACAAAAATGGTACCAGAGTTAGGAAAGCTGAGTTACAGGGTATGGCTACAGATCATCATCTGTTGAAGATAACCCCCCCTCTCTATCACATGTCTTTAAGACACCCCTGCACTCACATTCCACCATTATCTCTCTCAGGCATCTCTTGATCCATCTCCCACGACCATCTCGCTTAAAGAACTTGTTAGTGTATCGTGTGGCATCGTCTCTGTTAGGTATACGCTGGTAAGTCTTGGGCCATCGTCTCTCCAAGACATATTTTCCAATCTTGCTCTTCGTCTTTCACCTTTTCACAATGTGTTCCTCTTCATCTGTATTTTCTTCTTTTTCCATCATTCTACACTCCCGTTCCCCTTCCTATCCTCGCATTCTTCATAATTACCTTCCTCTCCCTGTCCTCACAATCTCACATTTTCCATGTGCCTTACAAACGCTAGTCACCTATGAAAATGAGTCATTGCATCTCATGTGTTGATATTTTCAGAAGCGAGGAACTCGGTCTGGCAAAACACTCGAGATGTACTCCCAGGGTGCAGCGCCCCTCGACACCCATGGGTCAATTGGCCAAGGGCCTCTCCAGCTCTGTTTACAGTGGGTAAGTGCGAAAATACACTCACTCCTTCGTCCCCAGCGAGAGGAAAAGCATGTGAAGTGGGTTGAGGTCGAGTGTTGCTGGTGAGGAACAGCGCATGTAGTTGTGGTGGTAATTGTGGTAGTGGTAGTAATTGTGGTAGTGCTAGTTATTGTGGTAGTGTACGACCCTTGAACACGGCGGTACGACCCTTGAGCACGGCGGTACGACCCTTGAGCACGACGGTACTACGTTTGAGCACGGAGGTACGACCCTAGACCATTTAGCACGGCAGTACGACCTCTGGAGGCGACCTTACGACCGTTGAACACGACAGCAGCAATACTGGAAACGACTGCACGACCTAACGACCCTCGGATATGAAGGGTTGGTCTGTAACACACACACACACACACACACACACACACGCCTCTTTAAGAACGATAATTCTATTTATCACTCAGCTGAAATGTAATTCCTGTCAATGATAATGTAATTGTTTGATGCATGTGCCAATATAGACTGATGTCCGGTCTGCAGTAATTAGTGTAGTGGTCAATTAGAAATTAATAATGTTGCGCCTTTCAATCATTATTTCGTAACGTCATCTATCAGCCATACGGGACTTTTGAACGTTGTTATACATTATGAAATAGATAAGGAATAAAGAAAGATCACTGTATATATACATACATATATATATATATATATATATATATATATATATATGGATAGAGTTGTGCGCAGGAGGATGGATGTGCTGGAAATGAGATGTTTGAGGACAATGTGTGGTGTGAGGTGGTTTGATCGAGTGAGTAACGTAAGGGTAAGAGAGATGTGTGGAAATAAAAAGAGCGTGGTTGAGAGAGCAGAAGAGGGTGTTTTGAAGTGGTTTGGGCACATGGAGAGAATGAGTGAGGAAAGATTGACCAAGAGGATATATGTGTCGGAGGTGGAGGGAACGAGGAGAAGAGGGAGACCAAATTGGAGGTGGAAAGATGGAGTGAAAAAGATTTTGTGTGATCGGGGCCTGAACATGCAGGAGGGTGAAAGGAGGGCAAGGAATAGAGTGAATTGGAGCGATGTGGTATACCGGGGTTGACGTGCTGTCAGTGGATTGAATCAGGGCATGTGAAGCGTCTGGGGTAAACCATGGAAAGCTGTGTAGGTATGTATATTTGCGTGTGTGGACGTATGTATATACATGTGTATGGGGGGGGGGTTGGGCCATTTCTTTCGTCTGTTTCCTTGCGCTACCTCGCAAACGCGGGAAACAGCGACAAAGTATAAAAAAAAAAAAAAAAAAAGATTTTGTGTGATCGGGGCCTGAACATGCAGGAGGGTGAAAGGAGGGCAAGGAATAGAGTGAATTGGAGCGATGTGGTATACCGGGGTTGACGTGCTGTCAGTGGATTGAATCAGGGCATGTGAAGCGTCTGGGGTAAACCATGGAAAGCTGTGTAGGTATGTATATTTGCGTGTGTGGACGTATGTATATACATGTGTATGGGGGGGGGGGTTGGGCCATTTCTTTCGTCTGTTTCCTTGCGCTACCTCGCAAACGCGGGAAACAGCGACAAAGTATAAAAAAAAAAAAAAAAAAAAAAAAAAAAAAATATATATATATATATATATATATATATATATATATATATATATATATATATATATATATATATATATGTGTGTGTGTGTGTGTGTATGTAGAACCCTGGGACTAATGCGTGGTAGTTAGGAACGCTAACCACTCGGCTATGATCGCCCCTAAAAGGGAAATGACTCTTAGATTACTAGTAATCGAATACCCATCGTCTCACATTCATGAGCAACATTTGGGGGAGGGTGGGCGGGGGAGAGATATCCTCTCTTGTCTCCTCCTTGCGATCATACAGGAGGGGAGGGTATCTGAGCCTCGGCCACCCCGACCCTTACATAGTCACCTTCTGCGACTTCTGGGGCAGCAATACCCTCTCTACCCCGTGGTAGGATCATACCTTTCATAACAGCGGATCGAAAAAGGAGAAAAAAAGAAAAAAGAAAGAAAGAAAGAAGTCGCCTAACAATGCAGAAGGAAATTACAGCGAGAGATATTTATAATGAGGCGAACCTGATGACACATGGTATTTCAGTTGGATGATTAGCTCCAGCCTCACATTCGTTTCTTGTGATCGTCCAACACTGTCTTGCCCACCAGAACTGCCCCCCAACAAAGTACATTTTGGTCCATCTGGTCATTATTTAGGACGAGTTTTTCAGCCGAATATCATTGTCTCGTTCGCCCTTCATCCGTGGCTGTTTAAGCGTCCACATCTTTACATGTTTATTTGTATATATACATGTATTTATCTGCATATATATGTATATTTTTCGTCTTCTTGGTGCCCGATAGTGAGGTAAGGTACATATGAGCGAGTTTTCTCGTGTCTAATGATACGAGTCACACTCCTATTGCAGGGTTGCAATTAATGGCCATTGTCTCGAGTGGCTTAGCTCGTTCATGACCAGGATCTGTTGGGGGGTTTAATTGTCTCCAAGGTGGAATGCATGATCCTGTTGCTTCGTCGATGACAAGGAATTGAATTCCACCTCTGCTTTGAGTATCTCTCATCTCTCATCCCAGTATTTACCGTCTTTACTTGTGTCTGTTTGTTTGCCTTCCACTGGGATGGCACGCGCATGCGCGCAAGGTAATCCGCTGAGCGAAGGGGATCAAAGCCAGGACCTAACCAGAGGCACGTGCGTAACGGTGGAAGATCTCTCCTTCATACCAGTGCTTTTATCATCACCTTCTGTAGCTTCTTCTGGTAGACACGTGAGCACCAGGGCTTCGCATTGGTCTGTACTCCCGGCCTGGTGGACGTGGCTGGTCTCCTGAGCGCTGCAGGATTACCATAAAGATAGCATACACCCCATGGGCAGAAAGTAACTATATATATATATATATATATATATATATATATATATATATATATATATATATATATATATATATATATATTACTTGCCACGTATTCCCTGCGTGTCGTAGAAGGTGACTAAAAAGGGGAGGGAGCGGGTGGCTGGAAATCCTCCCCTCTCGTTTTTTTTTCAATTTTCCAAAAGATGGAACAGAGAAGGGGGCCAGGTGAGGATATTCCCTCAAAGGCCCAGTCCTCTGTTCATAACGCTAACTCGCTAACGCGGGAAATGGCGAATAGTATGAAAGAAAATATATAGAAGGACACATGTCTGCATGGATATATTTTCTTTCTGTATAAGACTCGCCATTTCCCGCACATCAGTAGAAGTCAAGCCGCGGTCTTAGTTCATCCCATCCATTCTCTAGGTGTCATGTATAATGTACCGAAACCAGCACACACACACACACACACACACACACACACACACATGTGTGTGTGTGCAGTACGGACCTGAGAGATATCTATTTTTTGGTCGTCTGTATCTCCCTGCTACTTATTCTGGCGCAGCCTTGATGATGCAGGAACCCCATAAAAGGAACCCTGGGGTTCATATGATTAATCAGACACACACACACACACACACACACACACACACACACACACACACACACACACACACACACACACACACACACACACACATACACACACACACACACATACACACATACACACACACACGTATACAAGCTCGCTCTTTCCCTGCTGGTGAGTGTAGCACAGCTCTACGGTCTGCGCTACCTTCAGTAGCAGGGAGAGTTTCTGTGTTGAGACTATCCTCCAACTCGTCACTTGACAGAGAGACATCTCTGTCGATGGTGACTTTTCACTGGCAGATGATCCCATCTTATCTCTCCATTCTGTGATCCAAGAGACAGGGTTTACGTACTTTATCTCCAACTTTGGGGTCTTGGAGACAAGGGTTAGTCTCCGTATCTCTCCATGTGTCGTATCTAGGAAACGGCGTCTAACATCTCGCGATCTGTGAATTACTGGAGACATGAATTAGCCATCTGATCTCCATCAATGGGTTCTTGGAGATATGATTTCGCCCTTTTATCGCCATCTTTGGGATCCAGGAGATAAAGATTAGCCATCTCCATGTTGGAGATCCAGGAGATAAGGATTAGCCATCTACATGTTGGAGATCCAGGAGATAAAGGATTAGCCATCTCCATGTTGGAGAACCAGGAGATAAAGGGTTAGCCATCTCCATGTTGGAGAACCAGGAGATAAAGGGTTAGCCATCTCCATGTTGGAGAACCAGGAGATAAAGGATTAGCCATCTCCATGTTGGAGATGAAGGATTAGCCATCTCCATGTTGGAGATCCAGGAGATAAAGGATTAGCCATCTTACCTCCCCATGTGTGGGTTCCTCCCTCTCCCCAGCCACTGTGGTGGTGGTGGAGGAACGTAGGGGGATGGGGGGTTGGGGGTGGCTGTGGTCCGGCTGGGAGCCCAGTAGCCGAGACTTGGTAGATGTGCCTCGAGATAGATGGTATTAAACAATGCTCTTACCATCATTCATTATCTCTCCCACTCCTCCCAGTGCCGCTCCGTGGCTCGGGCCTCGGCCCTTCCCTTCTGCAGGACTTGGCTCACACCGCCAGACCCACGGGGGAGGCTCTCCTGGGAGAAGAAAATAGAAAGAGAAAGAAATGATTTCTTTAAGAAGGCTTGGCTCACACCGCCAGACCCACTGGGGAGGCTCTCCTGGGAGAAGAAAATAGAAAGAGAAAGAAATGATTCCTTTAAGAACACTTGGCTCACACCGCCAGACCCACTGGGGAGGCTCTCCTGGGAGAAGAAAATAGAAAGAGAAAGAAATGATTCCTTTAAGAACACTTGGCTCACACCGCCAGACCCACTGGGGAGGCTCTCCTGGGAGAAAAATAGAAAGAGAAAGAAATGATTTCTTTAAGAAGGCTTGGCTCACACCGCCAGACCCGCGGGGGAGGCTCTCCTGGGAGAAAAAAAGAAGAAAAAGAAAGAAATGATTTCTTCAAGAACGCTTTGCCGATGGAGATTGGAAAACGAGTGAGTTATGGGTGATCTACCCCATCTCTACCACATCTCTACCACCACACTGGTGGTGTGTGGCGGTTGTGGTAGAGGATCGGGACGACGTGGACGGTGTGGGGGGGGGCTGTGTGTGTGGGGGGGGCCCTAACTCATTATCCCCTGGCTGCGCTGCCCCTTCTGATAACAGTCTCAGCGCACACTTCCCATCACCCCCCCCACACAACCGGCCAATCACAACGCCGGATGACTCCCTCGCCCGCGCCAAGGGAAGTTCCCATTGGCCCTCGCTGCCCCCTGGCGAGGTTCAAGGTCTCTCTCTCTCTCTCTCTCTCTCTCTCTCTCTCTCTCTCTCTCTCTCTCTCTCTCTCTCTCTCTCTCTCTCTCTCTTCCTGTAGGGCGCGAGGTAATTGATTGGATATAGACCTGTTATCTTTATTCCTTCCAGTTTTTATCGTCGCCAGGGAGGGCGTGGGAGTCGGTCGGGCCCCCCCAGCATCGGGGGCCCCCTTCGTCTCTCCTCACATCTCGGAACCTGGAAGGAGAAGTGCTGGAGAAGGAGCGAGTGATTAAAAAAAAATTTCCAGTTAAAAATCCTGGCCAACATCTCGCCAGCCAACATCCCTCTATCGGGCACAACCGGTAGAATCGTGCGCGGCCGACGACCAATCAGCGATCGTAATCTGGCCTGCCGGACGCCGAGTCCGAGTTATGATTGGCTGCCGATGGAGCGTCGGCGGAGTTCCAGAACACAAGAGGTGGATGGGGAAATATGGCCATGATCCATTAGACTCACACCTGGGGCCAGCACCCAGCCACACATGTATACACGTACACACATGTATACATGTTCACACATACACACGTACACACACACATACATGTACACATGTTCACATACACATACACACGTACACACACATACATGTACACTTGTTCACACATACACATACACACGTACACACACACATACATGTACACATGTTCACACATATACACACACACACACACACACACATACACACGCACATACACACGCATACACGTACACACACACACACACACACACACACACACACACACACACACACACACACACACACACACACACACACACACGGTAACAGAATACTCCATGTGATTACTACACCATCTCTCTCCTCCTCCCCATCTCCCCCGGTAACACCCCCCTCCCCCCCCCCCCTCGTTCGTCGTACTAGCCCTCATTTTGACACATTTGGGATACAGGTAATGACTACCCTCTCTCTCTCTCTCTCTCTCTCTC
>NC_092274.1:7918267-7963267 GCF_036320965.1 Panulirus ornatus
GCTCTGGTAGTGGTGGTGGTTGTGTGGGGGCCCAGTGGTGGTGGTGGTGGTGTGGGGCCCTGGTAGTGGTGGTGTGGGGCCCAGTGGTGGTGGTGGTGTGGGGGGCCCAGTAGTGGTGGTGGTTGTGTGGGGCCCCTGGTAGTAGTGGTGGTGGTGTGGGGCCCCTGCTAGTGATGGTGTGGGACCCTGGTAGTGGTGATGTGGGGCCCTGGTGATGGTGGTGTGGGGCCCTGGTAGTGGTGGTATGGGGCCCCTGGTAGTGGTGGTGTGGGGCCCCTGGTAGTTAGTGTGGCGTGGTGGGGCCCTGGTAGTGGTGGTGTGGGGGGCCCAGTGGTGGTGATGTGTGGGGCCCTGTTAGTGGTGGTGTGGGCCCCTGCTAGTGGTGGTGTGGGGCCCCTGGTGGTGATGTGGGGCCCTGCTAGTGGTGGTGTGGGGCCCTGCTAGTGGTGATGTGGGGCCCCTGGTAGTTAGTGTGGCGTGGTGGGTTGTGGTCAGTAGTTGAGGTAGAGGTTGTGGGGGGCTGGGTGGTTGAGCAGTGGGTGGGGAGAAGTTGTGTGGTGGGGAGAAGTTGTGTGGTGGGGAGAAGTTGTGTGGTGGGGAGAAGTTGTGTGGTGGGGAGAAGTTGTGTGGTGGGGAGAAGCTGTGTGGTGGGGAGTAATTATTGTTGGTGGGTTAAAGTAGAGGGAGTAACCTGACCTGGTGTTGTGGTGGAGTGTTGGGGCATCATGATGGTGGAGTGTTGGGGCATCATGATGGTGGAGTGTTGGCGATCATGATGGTGGAGTGTTGGGGGGTGGGGACGATTTTGGTGGTGGTGGTGATGGTGAATGGTGGAGGCCAGAAGAAGAAGAAATTCTCATATTTTAAGTTGACTTTGCGAGAAGCCATTGTCATGTATATCTCTATCTATCGGCATCTATATATCTATCTGTTTGTGTATCTATCTTTATCTACCTATCTATATATTTATCCCTATCTATCTATTATATCTGTCTATTTCTCTCTCTCTCTCTCTCTCTCTCTCTCTCTCTCTCTCTCTCTCTCTCTCTCTCTCTCTCTCTCTCTCTCTCTCTCTCTCTATATATATATATATATATATATATATATATATATATATATGAGGCTGGAGTACTGTGAGAGGTTGACATTGCTATGACGGTTATTGAAAGTCCGGCATGACACATGACACATGACAGACGGTGTAGGAGATATGGTGGGATGCTGGTGTGTGGCGCGCCTAACATGTATGTATGAATGTGTGTGTGTGTGACGTGCCTAACATGTATGTATGAATGTGTGTGTGTGTGACGTGCCTAACATGTATGTATGAATGTGTGTGTGTGTGTGACGTGCCTAACATGTATGTATGAATGTGTGTGTGTCGTGCCTAACATGTATGTATGAATGTGTGTGTGTCGTGCCTAATATGTATGTATGAATGTGTGTGTGTCGTGCCTAATATGTATGTATGAATGTGTGTGTGTCGTGCCTAATATGTATGTATGAATGTGTGTGTGTCGTGCCTAATATGTATGTATGAATGTGTGTGTGTCGTGCCTAACATGTATGTATGAATGTGTGTGTGTGTGACGTGCGAAACATGTATGTATGAATGTGGTTACTGTGTGTATGTGTGTGTGTATGTGTGTGTGTGTGTGTGTCTGTGTGTGTGTGTTACGGGGGAGAGAATTTCACACTTGTGTCCCCCCCACGTCTCTTAACCATGTATATTATGTGCCATGTCTTTACTCCTACACACACACACACACACACACACACACACCAGTGTAAGCCAGGTATGTATGTATGTATATGTATTCCTATGTATCACTTTTCTTGTGCCTCTCAACTGTTCTGGGTCTTATGCTGGCAGCGTGAGGTCATTTCAAATATTCCAAAGGAATTATGAAAACCACGAAGATACCTCTCTCTCTCTCTCTCTCTCTCTCTCTCTCTCTCTCTCTCTCTCTCTCTCTCTCTCTCTCTCTCTCTCTCTCGTATGTAATCGCCGCCTCCACATCTACACACGTACTCTAACCGTTATATTCACATCATTTACAAAATATCATATTTCGTTAATTTGGTCCGGCCACAATACTTGGCTTTTATGAAGGAATGCGATATATTTTGGTCCCCTCCTCCCCTGGCTAATTTATTGCCGTATTTTATTACAGTTTTGGATACGACGTTTTGGTTTTAGGGAAGGAATGCGACATTCTATATTCATATTGTTTATTGACCCATTAACCTGGGAGGGACAGGGAGCAGAATGGACCCTTAGTGTGTGTGTGAAGGTTTGATGTTAATGGTGCTAGATAATGGTGTTGAATTGCCAATGGTCTTAGAGAGTAGATGAAGGAGACTGAAAGAAGTGAATGAACTGAGAAAGAGACGTGTCGAAATGGACGTGATTTTCGAACGTGGAAGTGAGTCAGTTTGCAATATTCTTGCATCGTCACACATCTAATTTATAAACTTGGTCTGTTTTCGAAAAGGAAAATTATCCTAAAAGTTGCAGATTGAACGTTTAAACTATATATATATATATATATATATATATATATATATATATATATATATATATATATTTTTTTTTTTTTTTATACTTTGTCGCTGTCTCCCGCGTTTGCGAGGTAGCGCAAGGAAAAAGACGAAAGAAATGGCCCAACCCCCCCCCATACACATGTACATACACACGTCCACACACACAAATATACATACCTACACAGCTTTCCATGGTTTACCCCGGACGCTTCACATGCCTTGATTCAATCCACTGACAGCACGTCAACCCCTGTATACCACATCGCTCCAATTCACTCTATTCCTTGCCCTCCTTTCACCCTCCTGCATGTTCAGGCCCCGATCACACAAAATCTTTTTCACTCCATCTTTCCACCTCCAATTTGGTCTCCCTCTTCTCCTCGTTCCCTCCACCTCCGACACATATATCCTCTTGGTCAATCTTTCCTCACTCATTCTCTCCATGTGCCCAAACCATTTTAAAACACCCTCTTCTGCTCTCTCAACCACGCTCTTTTTATTTCCACACATCTCTCTTACCCTTACGTTACTTACTCGATCAAACCACCTCACACCACACATTATCCTCAAACATCTCATTTCCAGCACATCCATCCTCCTGCGCACAACTCTATCCATAGCCCACGCCTCGCAACCATACAACATTGTTGGAACTACTATTCCTTCAAACATACCCATTTTTGCTTTCCGGGATAATGTTCTCGACTTCCACACATTTTTCAAGGCTCCCAAAATTTTCGCCCCCTCCCCCACCCTATGATCCACTTCCGCTTCCATGGTTCCATCCGCTGACAGATCCACTCCCAGATATCTAAAACACTTCACTTCCTCCAGTTTTTCACCATACAAACTCACCTCCCAATTGACTTGACCCTCAACCCTACTGTACCTAATAACCTTGCTCTTATTCACATTTACTCTTAACTTTCTTCTTCCACACACTTTACCAAACTCATATATATATATATATATATATTTTTCTCTAAATTCAAACGTTGATAATGATAAGAAAATAAAGTCTTGAGTATTTTCTCTCGTTCCACAGTCGAGACTTCCAGGGTTCGATACCCCCTCCTTACTCTCCCCCCCCCCCCCTCTCTCTCTCTCTCTCTCTCTCTCTCTCTCTCTCTCTCTCTCTCTCTCTCTCTCTCTCTCTCTCTCTCTCTCTCTCTCTCTCAGTGTCAAGTAATGACCCCTCTCTTTCTCTCTTTCTAGTACTTTGACACTCATGCTTTGCTTTTACACAGAAACATTATTGTTCTAGCCATCTCTCTCTCTCTCTCTCTCTCTCTCTCTCTCTCTCTCTCTCTCTCTCTCTCTCTCTCTCTCTCTCTCTCTCTCTCTCTCTCTCTCTCGCTCGCCTGCCAAGGGGGTAGTGGGAGGGAGGGAAAGGTGTTAATTCGCCGAGGTTTTGTCACCTTCGCTGCTGGATTAGGCGACTCCCGGCTTCGATTCCCAAGGCGCCAATTTGGGCACGCAATCCGACCATTCTGCTCTAATGTGGAATGTGCGTGCGTCATGTGAGCCACGGAATTGTAAGTGAACATTCAGGCTTGTACATTTTTCGCTCCGTGCTCTGAATAACGCCCTCTATATAACGAAGGAAACGGCGAACAAGCGTGGATATATATATATATATATATATATATATATATATATATATATATATATATATATATATATATATATATATATAATTTTTTTTTTCTTCTTTCTTTTTTATCATACTATTCGCCATCTCCCGCGCCAATGAGGTGGCGTTAAGAACAGGGAATGAGCCTTTGAGGGAATATCCTCACCTGGCCCCCTTGTCTGTTCCTTCTTTTGGAAAATCAAAAAACGAGAGGGGAGGATTTCCAGCCCTCCGCTCCCTCAACTTTTAGTCGCCTTCTACGACACGCAGGGAATACGTGGCAAGTATTCTTTCTCCCCTATCCCCAGGGATAATATATATATATATATATATATATATATATATATATATATATATATATATATATATATATATATATATATATATATATATGTATGTATATTACGTTGGAGGCTTCAGTCACGGACAAAATTACGCATCAAGGCCAGGCCTTAATTGGAATATTGAGGCGATTTTGAAAAGGAAAAAAGAAGAGACAAGAAAAAGCATTTTATAAATTTTGAAGTGAGTGAAAAACCTGTCTTTACAAATGTACCAGGTTATACATAGTTAGGACCAGGTTATACATAGTTAGTACCAGGTTATACATAGTTACTGGGGAAGATACGAAGGGGATAGAGAGTTCCAAAGCTTCGAGGCGTAAGGAAAGAAACAGTGATCAAAATATGTTTATCCCAGGACCAGTTTATGTAAATAGAGTCCTCATGTTACCCCTAGACCCACCTGAAGGCTGCGCTACCTCCACCAGCAGGGATATGTGGACTCCTTTGAAGTGTGAAGATCTTCGACGAGATTGTACTCAAAACGACGGAGGCTCGCTTAACGTAATATTCAGCAGTATCATACCTCAAGATTCAACAGTATCATACCTCAAGATTCAGCTGTATCATGCCTCATTCAGCAGTATCATACCTCAAGATTCAGCAGTATCATGCCTAAAGATTCAGCTGTATCATACCTCAAGATTCAGCAGTATCATACCTCAAGATTCAGCTGTATCATGCCTCATTCAGCAGTATCATACCTCAAGATTCAGCAGTATCATGCCTAAAGATTCAGCTGTATCATACCTCAAGATTCAGCAGTATCATACCTCAGGATTCAGCTGTATCTTTCTCAAGATTCAGCAGTATCATACCTCAAGACTCAGCAGTATCATGGGTGCCACATCGCACTCGCCACATTAGTTCTGACGTTAATGAATGAGGTAATTTGGTCTGTCTTGGGTAATTAACGTTTGGGAGGTGGGTTAGGGTGCGTCAGGTGACCTTGTGTCACTGGTAGAGTTGGCCCAGCCAGGGACCATGTTTGGACGCACTCCCTTGAGAGAAACACACTCTGGACGCACTCACTTGAGAGAAACACATTCTGGACGCACTCACTCGAGAGATACACACTCTGGACGCACTCACTCGAGAGATACACACTCTGGACGCACTCACTCGAGAGATACACACTCTGGACGCACTCACTTGAGAGAAACACACTCTGGACGCACTCACTCGAGAGATACACACTCTGGACGCACTCACTTGAGAGAAACACACTCTGGACGCACTCACTTGAGAGAAACACACTCTGGACGCACTCACTTGAGAGAAACACATTCTGGACGCACTCACTCGAGAGATACACACTCTGGACGCACTCACTCGAGAGATACACACTCTGGACGCACTCACTCGAGAGATACACACTCTGGACGCACTCACTTGAGAGAAACACACTCTGGACGCACTCACTTGAGAGAAACACACTCTGGACGCACTCACTTGAGAGAAACACATTCTGGACGCACTCACTCGAGAGATACACACTCTGGACGCACTCACTCGAGAGATACACACTCTGGACGCACTCACTCGAGAGATACACACTCTGGACGCACTCACTTGAGAGAAACACACTCTGGACGCACTCACTTGAGAGAAACACACTCTGGACGCACTCACTTGAGAGAAACACATTCTGGACGCACTCACTCGAGAGATACACACTCTGGACGCACTCTCTTGAGAGAAACATACTCTGGACCTACTCACTTCACACTCTGGACGCATTCACTCGAGAGAAACACACTGGACGCACTCACTTGAGAGACACAGTCTGAACGCACGCACTTGAAAGACACACACTGGACGCACTCACTCGAGAGTAACACACTCTTTTTTTTCATTCATGCTCGCCGCTTCGAGCGTTGTGGCGTCAAGAATAGACGATGGAGCCGTGGGAAAATTCCTCACTTGGCTCCTTGCTCTGTTCCTTCTGTTTGGAGAGTAATACAGGAGGGGAGGATTTCCAGCCACCCTCTCCAGCTCCTCTTAGTTGCCTTCTACGACACGTAGGGAATACGTGGGCAGTGTTCCTTCATCCCTAACCCCAGGGATATATATATATATATATATATATATATATATTATACTTGATCGCCGTTCTCCGCGTCAGTGAGGTAGGGCTAGGAAAAAGACGAAGAACGGGCATTCGACTCATATACATATATGTATATATATATATATATATATATATATATATATATATATATATATATATATATATATATATATATATATATATCCTGGGGATAGGGGAGAAAGAATACTTCCCACGTATTCCCTGCGTGTCGTAGAAGGCGACTAAAAGGGGAGGGAGCGGGGGGCTGGAAATCCTCCCCTCTCAATTTTTTTTAATTTTCCAAAAGAAGGAACAGAGAAGGGGGCCAGGTGAGGATATTCCCTCAAAGGCCCAGTCCTCTGTTCTTAACGCTACCTCGCTGTTCATGAATTTGAACACCTTCTGCTTCGGAGTGTCCAGTGTGGTCATGAGACACTTCGTCTGTAGTCATGAGATGAGGTTATTTATCCACTCTACTAGCGATTGGCGAGTCATTACACGACCCTGTTGTAAATCTCCTCCCTTCCTTCCCCTCCTTGTGAGCCTTCATTAACTATCGCCAGTTATACATCATTATACAAGGGCGACCCGAAGAACGAACCAACCATCACCCGCTCCCCCCAAAGAAAAACAAATGAGCTGATCACCGCGAGGTCCCTCTGGCTCTCGTCGGTCACTGCAGTGCATGAGAGAGAGAGAGAGAGAGAGAGAGAGAGAGAGAGAGAGAGAGAGAGAGAGAGAGAGAGAGAGAGAGAGAGAGAACACTGACACGGCATGGGCAACTGAGGCCTTATTCAAGGCCATCCCATTAACGCCAAGTACCCTAAGGAGTGGATGAACAGCTGGGTTGACTGTGGCCCCGACTGCCGCAACGAGGATTCGAACCTATGCCATGTTCGACCTCGGGCGCTAAACGGCTACCCCACGGAGGCCCAAGATGTCTGCGATGTCTTTTTTGAACATTTCTTTTTCTTCCACGTCTGTTCCATAGACGAGTCTTTATCCAATAGTCGAAGTTCAAGGGTTTGTGTATGGACTGCCAGCACCATCTGTGCGACGTGACAATAATCTCTCGTGATTGAGTCTACGGCCGGCATGATTGCGGCATTCAACGCCCTTTTGGGGTCTATTTGATCCCATTAGTCTCAAGGTTTTCCCAGTCTTTTATCCCTCGCTTCAGGACTTCAATCATGCTTCATCTTCATATCAAATTCCCTTTTGTTTGTCACTTGGTCGTTATCATATGCCTGCCACTCCTGGAACCATGGATGTCCCCTGTCGTTCTGAGTGTTCTTCAACCAGCGCGTCGCGTCTCGTCGGCGTCGGCGTCCATCGCGTTGCGTCTCTTCGGCTGTCGGCGTCCAGCGCGTTGCGTCTCTTCGGCTGTCGGCGTCGGCGTCCAACTCATCGCGTCTCTTCGGCTGTCGGCGTCCAGCGCGTTGCGTCTCTTCGGCTGTCGGCGTCGGCGTCCAACTCGTCGTGTCTCTTCGGCTGCCGGCGTCGGCGTCCAGTGCGTTGCGTCTCTTCGGCTGTCGGCGTCCAGCGCGTCGCGTCTCTTCGGCTACGGACGGAACCAGCCATTCCGACACGAACGTTGGGGTCTGATGATGATGATGATGATGATGATGATGATAATGATGATGATGACCATGATGATGATGATGATGATGATGATGATGATGATGATGATGATGATGATGCGCCACCGCCACCAGCGTGTTGAGAAGTTGATGCCTTTAGATATGGAACGCGAAGTGGTCCATCCTCCCTCGGCTCTGCTGTAGGGACTTTAACTCACCCCCACCCAAAGACGTCCCCGCTCCTGAAGGTGGCGCGCTTATTCACACACTCCGTCGTCAGCATCTGGCCCACCAGGGGGACCTGTTGTGTCAGGTGGAGAACACCACCACTCCCCCCTCTCCCCCGTTGATGGACTGTGCCTCGTTCTTCACAACCACAGGCGTAGAGAGAGAGAGAGAGAGAGAGAGAGAGAGAGAGAGAGAGAGAGAGAGGAATGCGGCGACGAGCAACCGGTATGCGTCTGGGCCCCACGGAGCGTCTTCAATAGATCGTGTTGCAGATAAGAGTTATTTAATGTGTTCCTTCGTACCCTGGTAACGACAACCCCCTCCCCTTCCCCCTTCCATCACTATCCCCCAGTCTCCTAACACATATTTTAATCCCCCATTACCGACACAAATTGCATTGTTATTAGTCATCTCATGGAGACGACGAACCCCCCTTCCAATCTATTGCCGACGCGAGTGTGACAGTTTGAGCAACAGCTTTAGTAGTTCTTCTTGCGCTGTGACACCTTGAAATGGCATTTCGTGCGGTGGCAGAAGAGCTTGTTGGGGTCAGGTCGGAAGCTGGGAGGCATAGTTGTGTGTCTCGTGGGTGGTTTGTAACGAAGGGGAGAAGAGATGCTCAGATACCCCCTAGGAAACGTGGGGAGAAGGGGAGAGATGGAAAGGGCGAGAGAAGGGGAGAGATGGAAAGCGCGAGAGAAGGGGAGAGATGGAAAGGGCGATAGAAGGGGAGAGATAAAGACTTAGATGATTACTGGAGGTGGAAGATGAGGGGTTCACATGCCGAGATGTGGAAGGTAAGTGGAAGTGGATCATGCCGGCTCTTCAATCGTCCAGTGCTTCGCTGGAAGACGTGGAAGAGGACATTGGTTCTCTGTACCGTGTTACGAGAGGAGATCGGGGAAAGTCTGCTCGAACTACAGACCGGTCTGTGTGAAGTCTTGTGGTCTCCGTGGGACGCTGGGGGAAGGTAGTGGGATAACTTCTTTGCTAAGTAGAAGCTAGATGAACGAGAAGACGTCCACGGTTTCCAGAGGAGGAGGTTGTGACTGATAAACCTCTCAAAACCTTCTATAACAGGGTGAGGTAAGGGTTTCAGGCGGGAGGAGAGGGTGAGTGGATAGTGTGGAAGTGGAGTGCAAGGACGACTGTCCTCTCCACCACATGGGAGGATAGGCACAACGGTACGACCAGCGAACACGACTGTACATACCCCCTCCTGATGCACGACGGTACGACCCTGTAAACAAGATGAGAGTCAGGGCGAAGCCTGGGCCATCGTGTCTGAGAGTCGTTCCTCCTGGCTGACGGGTCGTACCTTCATGCTCAAAGGTCGTACCGTCAAATGCTAAGTTAATTCTCAACTGATGGCTTCGTGATTATTTTGACGTAATTTCGCGAAAGTTAACCTGACTCATTTTACATTACCGCAAGTTAACTATACAGTACAAGTTAACTTAACTCATTCATTATAACAGTGTATAAGTTGGTTATTCACTCAATAATCACTAAGACAATGTAATGAGTGATCCATAACCTAGAACAATATTTGAAGGGCTGGAATTACGACACCTCAAACTGGTTTTCGTAACTTTACGTCTAAGCTGCGTCTGTCATTTCTAATGTGTAAATATTTGCGATGGACGTTAGACAACACGACACTTAGAGGATACGTTTGAGCTCCCGGGTTCCCTGACGGATCACTTCAGCTGAAGTCATGATTATAATGAAGGAAGATGAATCAGGATCAGCTGATACCTTCTGAACAAGAACCAGGTGGTTACTTTCAGAACAAGATGTTCGGTTCAGCTGGAGCTTTCAGAACAGGAGCTGAAGTTCAGCTGATACTTTCTGAACAAGAACGAAGCATGAGAACACACTTCTTAAGAATTATTGTTTAGGATCATATACCTAAAATGGACCTTATGCTCGTGATTTAAGTGGAGATAAATCGTTGACAAAGTAAAGCATTTATATATACTTATGTCTTCGGCGATCCGACCTCATCTCAGCGTTGATCGATTCTGTGAAACGGACGATCCATTTGGATGTTAATTCTAGCCTTAATGTCGAGTTATCTAGCGAGGTGATCCGTGGCTAGGTAATTACAGAGCGTGGGTGGTTGGGGGATAGAGATTGGCCTGCCTGTCTTTGGCTACGTGCTATTGAACATGGCGGGTCTGCCTCTCGCTTAGAATGATCGATCTAGGCTGCTTTAGCGAAGGCGAAGAGAGGCTCGGAGTTCGGTCGGTGGGTTAGATTAGAGACGGGTGGTGGGCGCGCTCCCGCAGATGATGAAATTAACCTTCATTAAGAGGTCTTAGGTAATGAGGAAGGTTTGGACGGAGTGAGAAATCATGGAGGACGGAGAGGATGAGCGGTTGTCTTCAGGGAGGGGCGCAAGGAGGAGGGATTGGAGGGCGGTGTTACCTCACCTCCTCCAGCAGGTCTGTTGACTTTGGGAATAGTTGAGGATGGATGAAGGGGTAGGCGCCCGGCACACACACCCCCTCCCCAAGCCATATCTTTGGAGGACTCGCTTACCTCTTCCCCAGGCTGGTGGAAGTGGAAGGGTTAGGTGTATATTAAACATCGACTGGGGGCGATAGGGGGTTTAGGAACCCCTCCTCAAAACTACCTCCAGTTGGTGTAGATTGAAGGGGTCGATGTATATTAACCATCTACCGGGGTAGAAGCCCTCCCCCAGTACTACCTACGTCTGATGGAGATTGAAGGGTTAAGTGTTTATCAACCATTTACTGGGGGTAGAAACTCCCCAGTACTTCCCCCTCTAGCTGGTGATGGTTCAGGGCAATATTGCTGTACACAGTGATGTATCATGTCCAAGTCTTGGCTCCCGTAAGAACCATTAAGAGCACAGTGGACAGCTGTAGTGATCGCCTCAATTTGAGGGAAATTTTTTTTTAATTATGATTTTTATCTACGCATATAACCAGAGAGAGAGAGAGAGAGAGACTTTGCTCTGCTATTAATTCCTTTCCACTGCTTTTAAAAGAGAGACTTAACGGGAGGTATAAGCGTGTAGCTCAGTCACGTGTTGTGAAGTGGGGTCGTCCATGTCTCGCTGTCGCCCCGGGTTCGAGCCCCGGGCTGGGCGCGGCGGCCACAAGGCTCACAGCCATCCAAGCCGTTCATCCTTCCCCCTTTTAGGGAGGATGCTGGATGCAATGAGCGGTACCTGGCGTAAGCTTGGGCGTGTATCTAGATATATGTGTATATACAGAAGGTTAAGACACACACACACACACACACACACACACACACACACACACACACACACACACACACACGCACACACACCCTGACCCCCCAAGGACGAGACACAATAGACAGAGGGACATGGCTATACCCGTCTAGCCATGTCAACAACACAGAATACGTCACAAGGCTCCGGGGGAGGGGGGGTGTTGGGTGTTTGACCTCTGACCCCGGGCATCGTCTCAAGAGCTTTCCTCGTGGGTCATCGTGCCCTTATTACCATTGATAGCGACAGGTCTCGATGTAGATAACAACGGGGGCTTCGTCTGACATGGTTGGCTGGTTGTTGACCCGGTTTGTACCTGTTTTGTACGCGTTTGTCTCCTGACGTGTGAACGTAATGGTGAGGTGGTCGTTATGTAGTCTTGTGCACACCTATCTGTCCCTCTGTCTGTCTGTCTGTCTCCCTATCTGTCTACATATCTATCTATCTGTCTGCCTGTCTGTCTATCTATCTATCTATCTATCTCTATTTATTTACACACACACACACACACACACACACACACACACACACACACACACACACACACACACACATATATGTATATATATATATATATATATATATATATATATATATATATATATATATATATATATATTCAGGATAAACTACTTCAGGGCAGTTGGACGTAAGCCAGCACGCAAGAACAGAAGCCAACATGATGGAACGAGGCAGTTAAGATCAAGCAGCAAGGATGCCGGGGGGGGAGGGGGGGTTGCCCACTTGTCCGCGGAATAAAGAAGTAGAGAGAGAGAGAGAGAGAGAGAGAGAGAGACAGAGAGAGAGAGAGAGAGAGAGAGAGAGAGAGAGAGAGAGAGAGAGGGTGGGGAGGAGAGGGAGAACCTGTCCATTGTGTTGGATGTGTGTGTGTGTGTGTATGTGTGTGTGTTTTGCATACACACACACACACATTTTCGTACATCTCCTCTTCCGTTTAGTAAACGCGAGTCAGCGATGCGTATTGCGTATACCGGATCCTTCACACTCAAACTTGCGTCGAGAAACGCGAGGGAGAACGTTCGGGGAAGACGATGGAAGACGATACAAAAAGAGACAAAAAAAAACGGATAGCGAAAATGTTTTGGTGTGTGTGGGCGAGCTGGCTTGAGGTGAGGTGGTCGGGACTGGCAGCAGCTGACCCCCACGGAGCCGACATGCGCACGGTTGAAACACGACGACAACTGACGACAAAAAAAAAAAAAACACACACAAAAAGGCACCTCACCCCCACAACAAAGACAACCCAGAGACAAACTGCAGAGAAACAAATAAACAAGTGTGTTGATGGCCAGTTGGTCGGGTTCGGACGGCGGGTGCATGTCGGACCACGGCGGAGGAGGTGGAGGAGGGAGGTGGTGGTGCTAGTTCGAACCTATGGCTCGGGGAAAGCCTTTGACACTTGGTCTTGTTGGAGATATCCAGTGCTATACGGGGATAGACGAGACGAGGGTATGGAAGGTGAGCGTGTTGCGCAGGTGGGGCGGTGGGTTTGCGCAGGTGGGGCAGGATGGGCCCCTGAACAGGTGGGGCAGTGGGGGCTTGCACAGGTGGGGCAAGAGGGGGCCCCCTGAATTACCACCTGCTGGTGTGTGTGTGGGGGGGGGGGGCCGATCCTTACACAACCCTGTGGTGATTGTGGTAACATATCGGTGTGGTTGGATGGGAGAACCCATGACGATATACTGTATTGGTCATTTCTAGTTGATGTGAGACGGGTGGAGTGGCTTAAATGTGGGGGGGGTCGGTCTGTAGCCAGGGAAGATTGGGGGGGGGATTAGGTATTCTAGAAGCGTTGTTGTACTTCCGTGGATCAGAGGGAAAGTTGAGATACGGGACGATGGGTGATGAGGAGAAGGAGAGAGAGAGAGAGAGAGAGAGAGAGAGAGAGAGAGAGAGAGAGAGAGAGAGGGGGGGTGTCTGATTCTCCTGTCTTATGGTTGGGGACTTCACTGTGTGGGCGATGGGCACAGAGGGCGCTTCAGTGGGATTGGCTGCGATGCGGTTGGACTTAGAGAGAGAGAGAGAGAGAGAGAGAGAGAGAGAGAGAGAGAGAGAGAGAGAGAGAGAGAGAGAGAGAGAGAGTGAGATTTCAACAGTAAGCAGCGTGTTCGAACCCCCTCTTAAACAAAACCAGTCAGACGTCTATATTAGAAAAGCTTCTTCTTCTTCCTCTTTTTTTTTTATCGTGCTATCTCAACTCTCTGTAGACATTAAGTGAATAAAAAGCGGATCAATTGTGGCAAATAACTCGTGGGAGAGATTTTATCTAATCCGATACCAATGATTTGGGTTCGCCAATCATCCAGGGTTTCTGAGTGACCCCGAACGCCCAATCACACAGGCGCAGTCGAGGGATGATTAGCGGGGGGGAGGGGAGATCTTAAGTTGAATCATCCGTGTGTATGATAGTCAGGTATAACAATTATCATACGTAGAATTAGGGTTGTAGAAAAGGATGGAGGGGGGGCGTTGGTCCAAATCCACTACCTCTCTGGCAGTGACTTGTATCAGTGAGAATACCGCTTGACAGGGACGTTCGTCTGCAGTGCCGAGGTATAGCAGTGCCTGCTGGAGGGCCAGGTCGTAGGAGCTGACCTGTATAGTCGTCATAGCCATTATAGCATGGCGCGCGTGGGTAATATAGCAATATATATGCACGAGGAAGATTGCGTCCAGGTGGTGCCCGAGCTACGAGCCTTGAAGCTATAAGGCCACTAAGTCTTTTCCCTAGCGGTCGTTAGAGTCATTAATTGGCGTTAATTACAGGCAGGTCAGGCCACAGTAATGACCCCCCCCCCCCTCTTACTACCTCCATCCCCTCCTCCTGCTCAGTGGTTGGGAGTGAGGGAGCGCTCATCCATTCCCTCACATTAATGGTATTTGGTCGTATGGTAAGAGATGTGACGACGTATGCAGATGTAGTCGACCTATTTAGAAGAGCCTTGTGACAGGACGACCCAAATATTTTCTATCTCCTGATGCCTTTTCATTATATCCTATGGTATAGACACCCCCTCCAGATATAGGCTTAGCATTGTATTCTATACGCACGCGCGTGCGCCGGCCTTGCGTTAGCGTGTTGGGGGGGGAGGGTGGAGGTGCTGGAACGCACGCAGGAGTGATTTTACGAAGCTGAGTTGGGCCGTGTGTCCCGTGTCTTGCATGGCGATGCATCAGTTTGGTATGATCTGCATTCGCTGCGTCCAGGATTTCCACTCACGGACAGATGCCCCTCAGTGAGGAGCAGAGCCCCCAGACGGAAGCTTAGTGATATAGAAGTAAAGATATAGCAGGATAGGATAGACGAGAGATGGATAGAACAGAGAAATCAGTTTACGAATTTGGAAGTATGTTAGATAGATTTGTAACCTAACTCTCTGTGTTGATGGTTGATCATCCGCTGTTCTTGGACAACGGCCAACAGAAGTGGAATACCGTCTGTTAACAGAGAAATATAAAAGAATGAGATTTATATAAAGTAGTATATAAAACTTACTTTGTAGTCTACAAGTTGTGGTATTTTATTAATTATTTACTTTTTTCCCTCGTCGAAGAACATTAGTTTCATAAACATGTTTTGCGAGAGAGTCTCTAGATAAGTTATGGCTAAGGGCTTTAGGCTGAGTATATTATATTACAACATTTAACATCAATTAACTGTCACTCATTTACATTTAATGGCTAGTTAATGAGGGAGGGAGAGTAACTTCGCCTTCGAGTTATATTTCCAAACCATCTGAAGAGGACATGAACTTTTCTCAGCTGTCGATTTGGCTTCTTACACTTTATGAAATCCAAATCACCAGTCAGAATAGATTAACTCATGGGAGGGAGGAGGGGGTGAATATGGCAATTATCCCTCAATTATCAATATTTAAATGCTCGTTAAGTCTCTCTTCAGTTCCTTGAGCTCAAACCACAGCAGTGTCGTCTGAGGCCCGACCCTAACCCCCTGGTGGTGACCGGGGGAAACTACGGAGGGCAATGTTATGCTTTGTTTACGTCAGTGAGATTGAAGACACCCCACCTCCTCCTGGGGCGTATCCGATTGGTCCGCTGCTTGATCACTCGTCCAATCACCGTAAACGGAAGCTGAAGCGGAAGAGGTGATTGGGTGCGTTGAGATACACACATAATTACCTGTCGATCGTGAGATAACGGGACATTTTAACGCAGTATAGACGCCCAGATAGATAGACTGTAGTCTGCATTTTATTTTTAAGATAGATTGACGGAAGAGAATCTGTTACTTAGATCGGCACGGACAGCTGAGGCCCTAATCAAGGCCATCCTATATATATATATATATATATATATATATATATATATATATATATATATATATATATATATATATATATATATACATATAAACAATGTTATAAGGTTTCGATGCATGGGCTATAGATAGGGTTGTGCGAAGGAAGGTGGATGTGTTGGAACTGAGATGTTTGAGGACAATATGTGGTGTGAGGTGGTTTGATCGAGTAAGTAATGTAAGGGTAAGAGAGATGTGTGGTAATTAAAAAGAGCGTGGTTGAGGGAGCCGAAGAGGATGTATTGAAATGGTTTGGTCACATGGAGAGAATGAGTGAGGAAAGATTGAGAAAGAGGATATATGTGTCAGAGGTGGAGGGAACGAGGAGAAATGGGAGACCAAATTGGAGGTGGAAGGACAGAGTATAATGAATAGAATATGCATAACTGAATCCATCATGGTTTGAAGTTTGGAGAGCCATCATATTGACACCATTAAAAGAAAGAGAGAAAGCATCAATCATATCATTAATTACCCTGATATAACGGGAAACTGGTGCTAATTACACGAGAGAAGTAATTAGCAATCATATTCTTAAGTACGGTATACATATACATCAAAGGCATGTTCTGGTTAGGCAATCTCATAAATTAACATATTCTCAGACCTACCCCATTCTGTCATGACTACATGTATATTCCTGTCGTATGTACTTGATATGTAGGAGCCATGTGGCAGTACATATGCAACAGATGGAGTATAAATTGAAAAATAGAAAAGCGATATTAGTGTCAGATCGCGACACAACACTGGTCTTACCACAGACCCGGATATATATGACCCGAACCAATGATATGGGAGATGAAATTGGCTCTGGCCTGAAGTTGGTTCTGACGTTGGCATTGTTTTGTTGAGGCTGAAATTGGTATCGAAGATGAAATTGGCTCTGAAACTGAAATTGATTCTGAGGCTGAATTTACTTTACTAAATTGTGAGTTTCTGGTATCCTCCAATGTCTAACATACACACACACACACGCTAGAGAGAGAGAGAGAGAGAGAGAGAGAGAGAGAGAGAGAGAGAGAGAGAGAGATACCATATGGCGTCCTAGCTTCGTCTCTTCGATGTATATCAACTGTTATATTTCTCTCTTGTGTCTCCCCTGATGATGTGATTATGACACGAAAGTGCACTTGGAAACTTATCGTGTTTCATTTTCCCCGTGGACTCATAGGAATATATATATATATATATATATATATATATATATATATATATATATATATATATATATATATAGATAGATAGATAGATAGATAGATAGATAGATAGATAGATATAGATATAGACACAAACCTCTAAGTCTCATAACATCTCGTTTTCTATACTTGGTAAAGGGCGGAGGTGGGTTAGGGCATCTGGATATCAAAAAGAAAAAAGAAAACGTAGCGGGGGGGTTGACGCACCAATTCTGAATATGTCAAAAATGTTTATTACTATTAAGGAGAACCTCCCGGTGGGGCCGCTGACGTGTGATCGGCTCTTCGGAAGCTTTTATGATGGCCGGGTTCGAACCTCTCTCTCTCTCTCTCTCTCTCTCTCTCTCTCTCTCTCTCTCTCTCTCTCTCTCTCTCTCTCTCTCTCTCTCTCTCTCTCTCCGCCCCGCCCCCAGACGAGGTAATTTTTTTTTTATCTCCCGTCACCTCAGAACATCTTTACTGCCACGCCTCTCTCTCTCTCTCTCTCTCTCTCTCTCTCTCTCTCTCTCTCTCTCTCTCTCTCTCTCTCTCTCTCCACGTCATCGAAAGGGGAATGAATAAAGATATCTGTCAGTTTATCTTCATCATTTTTTTCTTTTTTCGTTCACTGTTGTGTGTATATTTTCGTAGTGTCTTACCTTACGTTATCTGTCCGCGTCTCATCATCTTGGCTCGCCCATCAGACTTCACCAGCCCATCACACTTCACCAGCCCATCACACTTCACCAGCCCATCACACTTCACCAGCCCATCAGACTTCACCAGCCCATCACACTTCACCAGCCCATCACATTTCACCAGCCCATCAGACTTCACCAGCCCATCACATTTCACCAGCCCATCAGGCTTCACCAGCCCATCACACTTCACCAGCCCATCACACTTCACCAGCCCATCACACTTCACCAGCCCATCACACTTCACCAGCCCATCACACTTCACCAGCCCATCAGAAACCAATCCGACTCCAATCTCCTGGACATTTCCAATCAGACTTCACCAGCCCAGTCAGACTTCACCAGCCCATCAGACTCTCCCTCACCTAGCTTTAGCCTTATACATTAATCTGTCTCAAGTATTACCCAAATTTTGTTCCTTTTATCCATTTATCTAAATCATTTCTTACTTTTATCAATCCTTACACTTCTGATTAACCTTATACCTTATATGTGTCCTGCCTTATACCTTATATGTGTCCTGCCTTATCTTTCCTTATACTTTATCTAATCTTCTGTCTCTCCTTATCTTTCCAATTGCCTTTTGACATTGCTCTTGTCTTTTCTTATCTCCTTTACCGCCTTTATCTTTCTCCTCCTTATCTGAAAGCTCTGCCTCCCTCACCGTCTTTGGCACGATAGAAAGGGTTAACGAAAAAGATATCCCAGACGAAATGGTTAACGAAAAAGATATCCCAAGACGAAATGGTTAACGAAAAAGATATCCGAAGACGAAATGGTTAACGAAAAAGATATTCGAAGACGAAATGGTTAACGGTATCTTAAGGGAAGCAGCGTTGCCAGTCCAAGCTTTGGGATAGGGTTGACAGCACAGCGTTACCAACTGCGGAGTCTCGACCCTTGGGTGTGCGAGGCGATCGAACCAGGGTCCTGAGATAGCGGTGTTGAGAGCTGTATGCCACGTCGCCATGAATTGATGATGAGAAATTTTTAAGTCATATATATCGCATGAGTTATGGTAACTTATGTATATTCATAAGGAGAGAGAAGTTTATGGTGCGAGAAATATGTAGTGCAATAAATATGGAAAAATGATTACCTTGAGAAAGTTATTAATATCTGAGCACGACGGTACGACCCTTGAGCACGACGGTACGACGTTTTGAGTACGACGGTATACGACTCTTTGAGGACGACGGTATACGACCCCTTGAGCACGACAGTACGACCCGTTGAGCACGACAGTACGACCCGTTGAGCACGACGGTATACGACCCCTTGAGCACGACAGTACGACCCTTGAGCACGACGGTACGACCCTTGAGCACGACGGTATACGACCCTTGAGTACGACGGTAGGACCTTTTGATTACGACGGTACGACTCTTTGTGTACGACGGTACGACCCTTGAGCACGACGGTATACGACCCTTGGGCACGATGGTACGACCCTTGAGCACGACGGTATACGACCCTTGAGCACGACGGTATACGACCCTTGAGCACGACGGTATACGACCCTTGAGCACGACGGTATACGACCCTTGAGCACGATGGTACGACACCTTGGCCTGGAAACGTTCTCACTTGGCAGAAACGTTTGTAAAAAAAAATTTCGAGCAATATACACGTACGTCTTCAGTGTATAATAATCATAGTGATTATAACAAGTATAATTATAATAATAATAACAATAATAATAATAATGATAATAATGATGATAATGATATTATTATTAATGATATTAATAATGATAATAATGAAAATGATAATGATAATGATAATAGCAACAGTAAAAATGATAATGATAATTATGATAATGATGATAATGATAACAATAATCTTTGTCATTATGCAAATACTAGGGCCGAGTGAGTCAGCAAAGTTAGGGTGGGGGTGTCAAGGGTTTAGAAGTATGTGTGTGTGTGTGTGTGTGTGTGTTGTGAGTGTGTCTATATGGCCGCACACACTCTAGCCTCACGCACGTCCGTGTCTCAGCACATCATTAAGACACACTCAAGTTTGAGGGAGGGGAAGGAAATGCCCGCTCGTCATTCCCGCTTAAGGGAGTGGAGTTAGGGCCAACCTAGAATACCATCTTTGATAAGAGTCTTAATGGAAGTGGGGGGGGAGGGGTAATTAAGGGATAATAGGGGGTATTAAGAGGGTCATATAGGTTTTGATGGCGGGTGATGGGAGTTTGATTCTAATATCAAAAATTTTGATGGGGGATAATGGCAGTATTGTGAGAGTAATGGGAGAAGGATAGATATAATGGGAGGGGAAGGGGACTGGCAGGGTTTTAATGTTGATAGTACAAGACTGATAACTATTTCCATTGAATAGGAAAGGCCTATTTAATAGGAGCTCCTAAGGGAAGATAAATAGGCAATAGGATTGCTTTATGATAGTAGGCCAGTTAGATAACAGTGGTTATCCAGATGAATTAATCAGTAGATCATAACGGTGATTAAAAGATATCATGGGATTAAAAGCGAACAATAAGGGAAGATGAGAGAGTGATGATTAAAAGATATGCGATTAAAAGCGAACAATAAGGGAAGAGAGAATGTCATGGATAGTAATAGAGGCTAATGGAATAGGGGCCATATGTTTCTTCGTCTGCCTATATTGTTCAGCTTGTAAGGTCCTTAAGAGATTACAAGCAACGGATCTCACGGATAACAACGAACAGATAATATTGAAGATTATTACTAAAGAATAATCTATATTGACTATTCATGTCGACACGTTCCTTGGCCTCTGCCTCGAAATGGACGTATAAACTGACGCGTGGTTTTGCTCTTCGTCAAGGCCAAGCATATGTCACCATATCATAGGGTTTATATTGTCCTAAAAAGGTTCTTGATGAATGTCTTATCCAGCGATGACTGGCCTTCCTTAATCGTGACTGCCCATGAAATGTCTGTAGCGCCCACGATAAGAAAGGAAGTAGGTCTCATATCTATTCCTGTAAACAACTCTGTTATGAATTTGTTATCATCTACTTGCGTTGCATTTCAGCATATAACTATTCCAGTTTGTTGTGCTATCATTGTGGATCTAATGTATTCTTCGTCAAAGATCTGAGCTGTTTCTTTGTTCAGACTGAACCGGCGGAAACACTACTTGTTTCTCTATTCAGAATGAACTGGGGTGAAACACTACCTGTTTCTCTGTTCAGAATGAACCGAAGGAAAGCACTCCCTGTTTCTCTGTTCAGAATGAATCGAGGCGGAGTAGAAACACTACCTGGCAATAGTCTGCAGTGAGTAGGGCAGACATTTTGTGGGACTGCAGACATGAGTGCGCATGACTCTTCCCCGATCCTACCCCTGAGGGACGAACCCTTAGCGTGTGTAAGACAGCTTGTTTTATTGAGTCATTTAACACAATCTCCATACATCACACAGCCAGTGTTTTGGGGCTTGCCCTAATGGGAACTAAGGAGCAATATCCGCGTCCTGATTGCCGGGTTAAAGTGAAGCAACCGTCTCTTTCTCACTCCCGTAAATCCTCCCAGGGTCTCAATTACAGGCGGACCTTTGCTTGTGTCAGATATTACCGAGGAAATTATCCCCCAGCGACGTAATCAGTGCTTCGTCTTCCTCCCTGAGCTGGAAGCACACTGGCTGTCATGGCCGCTTCTCTCCTGCCTGGATGTGAGTGCAATCTGGTGAGGTTATGGTTTCTAGCCTCAGGGGTAAACCAGGAGCAGCAGCAGCAGGAGGCTTCCAGGTGAAGTCAATCTTTTAAGAAGGTCTGAGTAAAGGCTGATGGCGGAACGCGAAGTTGCTGGAACGTGGGTGTTCTTGAAGGGTTGCTGGAAGATGGGGGTCTTCTTGAAGAGTTGCTGGAAGATGGGGTCTTCTTGAAGAGATGCTGGAAGATGGGGACTTCTTGAAGAGATGCTGGAAGATGGGGTCTCGAAGAGTTGCTGGAAGATAGGGTCTCGAAGAGTTGCTGGAAGATGGGGTCTTCTTGAGGAGTTGCTGGAAGATGGGGTCTTCTTGAAGAGATGCTGGAAGATGGGGTGTTCTCGAAGAGTTGCTGGAAGATGGGGGTCTTCTTGAAGAGATGCTGGAAGATGGGGTCTTCTTGAGGAGTTGCTGGAAGATGGGGTCTTCTTGAAGAGATGCTGGAAGATGGGGTCTTCTTGAAGAGATGCTGGAAGATGGGGTCTTCTTGAAGAGATGCTGGAAGATGGGGTGTTCTCGAAGAGTTGCTGGAAGATGGGGGTCTTCTCGAAGAGATGCTGGAAGATGGGGTCTTCTTGAAGAGATGCTGGAAGATGGGGTCTTCTTGAGGAGTTGCTGGAAGATGGGGACTTCTTGAAAAGTTGCTGGAAGATGGGGTCTTCTCGAAGAGTTGCTGGAAGATGGGGTCTTCTTGAAGAGATGCTGGAAGATGGGGTCTCGAAGAGTTGCTGGAAGATGGGGTCTTCTCGAAGAGATGCTGGAAGATGGGGTGTTCTCAAAGGGTTGCTGGAAGATGGGGTCTTCTTGAAGAGTTGCTGGAAGATGGGGTCTTCTTGAGGAGTTGCTGGAAAATGGGGGTCTTCTTGAAGAGTTGCTGGAAGATGGGGTCTTCTTGAGGAGTTGCTGGAAGATGGGGTCTTCTTGAAGAGTTGCTGGAAGATGGGGTCTTCTTGAGGAGTTGCTGGAAGATGGGGTCTTCTCGAAGAGATGCTGGAAGATGGGGTGTTCTTGAAGGGTTGCTGGAAGATGGGGTCTTCTTGAAAAGTTGCTGGAAGATGGGGTCTTTTTGAGGAGTTGCTGGAAGATGGGGTCTTCTTGAAGAGATGCTGGAAGATGGGGTCTTCTTGAAGAGTTGCTGGAAGATGGGGTCTTCTTGAAATGTTGCTGGAAGATGGGATCTTCTTGAAGAGTTGCTGGAAGATGAGGACTTCTTGAAGAGATGCTGGAAGATGAGGTCTTCTTGAAGAGATGCTGGAAGATGAGGTCTTCTTGAAGAGATGCTGGAAGATGGGGTCTTCTTGAAATGTTGCTGGAAGATGGGGGTCTACTTGAAGTGTTGCTGAGGACTGATGGGCCTTGCAGGGAGGGTCTCTTTGGTTTGATGGCTTTGGTGGTAAGGATCTTGAGGTCTTTTGAAGGAAGACTGTCGAAAAGGTTCTCGGAGATTGATGTGATTCTGTGAAGAGTGGCGGAGGATGAAATGGTACTGGCTGAAGACTGATGGGTCTTTACGAAACCTTTTCCAGGAAGATGGGTTGTAGGAGGGGGTGATGTCTTTTCAGGAGGAATTGCAGGGGGGGTGATGGGTTTTGAAGAAGGGTTAGGGAGGCTTTAAGGCTTCCGAGGGAGGCAGTTGAAGATTGAGAGGTGTCCATGAATGCTTTATTAGAAGGGAGCGACCATGAAGCATTGACGTAGATTATCAGGATATTATTACGTGTCTTCGCCAGATCTTCAGGGAGGAGTTCGAACGCCCTGGCGGTTGGCTTTAGTGGAAGAATTTATATTGGCTGGAAAATTTGGATTAAACCAAAACTTTGTTATGCTGTATACTGGCGGCTCACCATTGATGAAGCATACACATCTGTGAGGGATGTGTGTATTGCTGTCTCCTCGGTGGCTGGTTCGCTGGAATGGAATTGATGAACCTCCAGGTTATTGATGAAGAGCGTTAAATATTAAGGAATGGTTTGAGAATAGTGGCTTTCTAGGTTCTTCCGTTGGCGACGAAACGACTTCGCAGGAAGGGTCGTCAGGGTTTAATGACGCCGTGATAATCACTGGCGTAAATTTAAGTGTATATTTCCAGGGTTGACTTTAACCCTTATGGAAGATATTAGTGTTCTTGATATACCGTGTTTCGCCGTATGACATGGAACACTGACGAGGGTCTACTTTGAATTGCAGGGTCAATATATATATATATATATATATATATATATATATATATATATATATATATATATATATATATATATATATATATATATTCCTGTGAGTCCACGGAGAGAATGAAACACGGTAAGTTCCCACGAAAGTGCACCTGGGACTTATCGTGTTTCATTTTCCCCGTAGACTCATAGTATATATATATATATATATATATATATATATATATATATATATATATATATATATATATATATATATATATATATATAGCCTAGTCTGAGCCAGGTACCCATTTTTTCGACCAACCCCTTGGGGTGGTGATGAACGGCTGGGTTGACTGTGGACCGACTGCCGCAGCAACTAGGATTCGAACCTACGCCATGCTCGACCCTGGGTTGGGCGAGGTGATGGTAGGATGGTAGGAGGGTCGTGAATGCGTCACGGTCAGGCACGCTGTAATCGCTACACCGTCGCTCTCATAGACGAGGTCTCATTTGACTCTCTCTCAGAAGTCTGGAGGTTAAACGTAATTTGGCTTCCCTTTAACGTAATTCTTCTGTTTGCGTTGGCAGTGAGGGAAGTCCGGGAACCGCTTGCCTGTGTAACCGGACCTTTATTACCGTCGATTAAGTGTGCATTATCCGGAATGAATCAGGCAATTATGAAGGAGTGTACGCATTTAACGATACCATTCTCCAACGTAATTAGGAACCAGTGGGGACATTAAACGGTGTATCCTGCTATACACACACACACACACACACGCGCACACATACCACACGTAAGGAGGTACAAAGAGCTAATAGAGAAGGTCCAGAGGAGGGCAACAAAGATGGTGCTAAGAATGAAGAGCGCTGAGTTACAGGGACAGGCTGGAGGCTTGAGATTTTTACCACTTTGGAAGAGAGATGAGTAAGGGGTGACCTGAACACAGCCCTTAATAAGTCTTTCAACTAGTATTGATGACGTGGACGGTGAACAGTTGTTTGAGGGATGTAAGGATAGAGCAACCAGGGGACACAAGAGTGGAACGAAGCGAAAGAAATTTGTTAAAGTTGTTGAACGCAATTACTTTTATAGAACAAAGGAGAGAGAGAGAGAGAGAGAGAGAGAGAGAGAGAGAGAGAGAGAGAGAGAGAGAGAGAGAGAGAGAGAGAGAGAGAGAGAGAGTGACTGGCTCTCCTACGAACCCAATTATCATTCACTCTTGCCATTACTGTGGTGTAGAAGCTAACCCCTCTACTTACCCCCGAATTACATTCATCCTTATGAGTCGCCACGGTTAGCATGGCGGGGGCTTGGAAACGCCTTCGTATAATTTCCAAACCCCGAACATAATAAGGTTGAAGCCTCCGCTAATCCGAACATCATGAACAACCGAACGGCGAAGCCAGGATGGTTCGGATATAATGAGATTTTTCCCAACCGGCCAAGCTGGTTGGTTTGTGTGCCGTGTACAGTCGGTGTGGAGTACACGATATTATTTTGCTAATATCTATCTATCTATCTATCTATCTATCTATCTATCTATCTATATATGTGTATATATATATATATATATATATATATATATATATATATATATATATATATATATATATATATATATATATATATATATATATATATATTCTGATTGGCTTAGGTAACTGTTGTTGATCAACACGTACGTCTGGGTTGACAGGTCCCCCTTCGAAGACGAGGGTATATATCTCCTGCTCTTCTACACTATGCATTCCCTCTTCCTTCCTCTCTCCCTCTCTCCTCCATCATCATGATAGATCACGCTCCCTCCCTCCCTCCCTCTACATCCGTCCCTCCATCCTGGTAGATCACAGGCCATCCCTCCACACCGTGGCATGTTCCGTGTTCAAACAGAGCCGCCGCCGACGCCCGTCAGGTTCCCGTGTCTCCGTCCCCCATTGTGAGCAGACCCCGCCCGCCACTGATTAAGCCCCAGTCACAGCTGCGCCCTTCAATAACAATTACAGCGACGCCTCGTTTGATCCCAGCGTCCCTCGGCCGCCTCCTGGTGTGTCCTGGGTCCTGGATTCGTCCCTGTCGGACTCTGGTGTCCCTCGGCTGCCTCCTGATGTGTCCTGAGACCTGGACTCGGCCCTGTCGGACCCTACCGTCCCTCGGCTGCCTCCTGATGTGTCCTGGGTCATGGACTCGTCCCCGTCGGACCCCACCGTCCCTCGGCTGCCTCCTGATGTGTCCTGAGACCTGGACTCGGCCCTGTCGGACCCTACCGTCCCTCGGCTGCCTCCTGATGTGTCCTGGGTCATGGATTCATCCTCGTCGGACCCCAGCGTCCCTCGGCTGCCTCCTGATGTGTCCTGGGTCATGGATTCATCCCCGTCGGACCCCAGCGTCCCTCGGCCGCCTCCTGATGTGTCCTGGGTCCTGGATTCATCCCCGTCGGACCCCAGCGTCCCTCGGCCGCCTCCTGATGTGTCCTGAGCCCTGGACTCGTCCCTGTCGGCACCCTGGTCTCGCCTGGCTGTTTCCTGCAGTTGTTACACATCTGTTCTGGATGTGTCCCTTTTTTTTCTTTTCTGTAGTAAAACGGCCTCCTCTTCTTCCCCTCCTTGTCTATAGTTGACGGGAGAAAGTGTTTTTTGTGTCTTCCTTAGTGTTGGAGCGGATGAGAGAGATCGAGGGTGTGTGTGTGTGAGGCCAAGGAAGCGGTGTAGCATCCGACGGACGCTTCCTGCCGACCCTTGGGTATCAAGAGAGGCGGCAAGGAAGGGATGCGTCGCCCCTGGCACGACTTATCACACCTCCTCCTCTGCCCTTTTTATCCCCTGCCTCTCATCAGGTCGGTATGTGACTTGTGATCACCGCTTCGCCATTTTCTTTCGCTACCCTCTGATGTCTGTTGATTATATACAATCACACTGTATACAGATATAGTTTCCCCTATATATTACTACCCCTCCTGCCGCCCTTATGTGTAGTACAAGAAGCCAGCGTCGAATTACATGTATATAATCTTGGGACAGATGGGCTACGGGGACCCCACCGAATTAGAACTTGGAGCCTCGTACAGTCGACTCCATTTCCAACCTGGACAGTCAGCGCTGCCAGCTCTCTCTCTCTCTCTCTCTCTCTCTCTCTCTCTCTCTCTCTCTCTCTCTCTCTCTCTCTCTCTCTCTCTCTCTCTCTCTATCTCTATCTCTCTCTGTCTCCGTGAGGTGTGAACCCAGGGAGAATCGACTCACTGCTTCGAAGCTTTCATTTCGGAAAGTATAGACTCGCTACCTCGAAGCTTTCATTTCAAGCACCTTCCAAGCTTCCTCTATTCTTAGCTTTGCTTATTATCATATCGAGGGTGTTACCATCATCCATAAAGTCTCACTATATGTGGTGTTAACTTCTGTTTCGTTAAAGTTGACGAAGGAGTCATATTGCCATGTCACTCCTTCCTCTCCCTGGCGTATGAACCAGCGAGTATCGTACTCATGAGTTCGAAGCCGTGGTGACACCTCGCTATTCCTCCTTTAACACCACTGACACATTGTGGTATGGGTGTGACCTTGACCCAAGGAGGAAATAAATAATCAAAAATAACTGACTTTTATTAATAACTGACGATAAATGATAGATAACCATCACTCTAAATTGGACTGCTGAAAGTAGGATCACAGTGAGCTGGGTCAGCTGAGAGTTGAAGGAGGTCGGAAGCAAAGGCTTGCGTGAGGGTAGAGGGAAATGAAACGTACAGCGGGCCCGCCCACCTGATAATTATAGCATGGACCAACCGAATTAAGACGTTTGATAAAAGGAAGAAGAAAAAACGGAAAGAGATATTAAGATAATGAAGTCATGTACTAACCACCTTCCTAGTTGCTACCTGGCACAGAACTCCAGTTTTCTGCAGTGTGGGTTGATTTTTCAGGGATTGCAGTAAGGGAAGTGCTTTAGTATAACTTATTTATTTAAACAGGCTGGTTCATATTAGAGACTAATTGTAACATATGATTCTCGTAAATGTAGATGGATACTTATTTGATATATGATGCATATAACACTACAGAGTAATGATATACAAAGAATTTATATTAAAAATCCTATAGTATATATATATATATATATATATATATATATATATATATATATATATATATATATATATATATATTCCATACTATTCGCCATTTCCCGCATTAGCGAGGTAGCGTTAAGATCAGAGGACTGGGCCTTTGAGGGAATATCCTCACCTGGCCCCCTTCTCTGTTCCTTCTTTTGGAAAATTAAAAAGAAAAAAATATAAATAAATAAATATATATATATATATATATATATATATATATATATATATATATATATATATATATATATATAGATAGATAGATAGATAGATAGATAGATAGATAGATATAGTAGTGATGGTGTGTGTGTGTGTGTGTGACTCCGTTTCCCACCTCACGCTACAGGTATTTATGTTTATGTGAAGGTCATTTTCGAGTTAACCCATTACCGTTGGCTGCACTTGAGACCTTCCCACATTTCTCCATTTTCCTCTATGGCTTCCTCCTCCTCCTCTTCTTCTTCTTCTCCTCCTCCTTCTTCCCTCTTTATCTCCCTCCTCCATCTCCCCTCTTTATCTCCCTCCCCCCACCTTGTCTTCTCCCCAGCATCCGTCGGCTAACAAAGCTCCCCCTTCCCCCCCCCCCCCTCTCTCTCTCTCTCTCTCTCTCTCTCTCTCTCTCTCTCTCTCTCTCTCTCTCTCTCTCTCTCTCTCTCTCTCTCTCCTCCCCGCAAGCAATGGGAGATAAACCTGGACTGGTCCAGCTTACCGCTTTAAATTGCAAGAAATATTGCTCATCAGACCTTAATCTCTCCCTCGTCCCAGACCCACTTGGCCGATTACCATGGGTTTTATAGTTTAATATTCTTGAATTTGCTTCCCCTCCCCCCCCTTCCCCCTTCCTCTCCTCCCCCCTTCCTCTCCCCCCCCTTCCTCTCCCCCCTTGGCGAAACACTTCCTCCCCGTCTGGGCTGATAATGGTGGGTGGAGGTGATGATCCCTACTACCCCTTTCTCTCTCTCTCTCTCTCTCTCTCTCTCTCTCTCTCTCTCTCTCTCTCTCTCTCTCTCTCTCTCTCTCTCGACCCAGGCTAAGGCTTATTAAACAACAACAGAACGACCACCCATCCCCTTCCTCCTCTTCCTCCTTCTCCACAACCACAACAACTTTGGGGAGACGTAGTTTTTAGATTGTCGTAATTCATCGTGGGCGTTTTGTGGCGGAGGCTGAGACGATACCACCTTAATGTGGGACTTGATCAGTCCCACTATGATCCCACTGTCACGCCCGAGGGCGTCGTACGTCATACTTATGGGATAATGACACTTTATGCCACAGGTAATCGCCCTTCACTACAGAATCATGCATCCGATAACTATATATGAGGACGGGGTAGTTAGGAGCTCGGAACAACTCTGTTCGCTTAGAGGGTCATGTGGTAGTTGGTGGTAGTTAGGGCAGGAAGGGAGGTGAGTTTGATGACGCCCCTAGTTTGGTCATTAACAGATCCAGACGAAGATAAACCCGTCGGGATCTTCGCACAGATGTAGAAACATACCACACTTCAAACCCCCTCCCTGAATACATCATGTTGTATTGTACGTATACAGTAGTGCTGTATTGATTGTATGTGAGTGAGATTCATACAAGATGACAAACTTGTATAATTTTCCGATAATGATGAAGGTTGAATACACGTTATATATATGTATATAATATAATAATCCAAAAGAAGGAACAAAGAAGGGGGACAAGTGAGGATATTCCCTCTAAGGCTCAGTCGTCTGTTCTTAACGCTGCCTCGCTACTGCGAGAAATAGCGAATACGTACGCTATATATATATATATATATATATATATATATATATATATATATATATATATATATCCCGTCTCAGCCAACATTAACAAGCTGGATAAAGTTATTTCCATTCGGGTAAATGATGAGCGCTTGCGCAGCGGAGACGTGTGTGTGTGTGTGTGTGTGTGTGTGTGTGTGTGTGTGTGTGTGTGTGGTCCTCGGATCTCCCACTTGAACTCCTTTTTGACCATTCAAGTTTTTGCCATTTTGAAGGTCACCCCGACGCTCGTAATGACCTCGTTAGCCGATAGCCTCGTAACCCAGACGAAATCCAAAACCGACCGACCGTTTGTTGGGAAGAACGTAAGAATATGAATGACGCTGAACCTTCACCAAAATGTACTTATCCCAGACAATGTGTCCAGACAGATGTTTCTAGATCGTTCGTGCCATCGTGGTACATTAAAGGGACCATACATTCTAGATCTAGATACATTATTGTATGCCCCAAGGGACAAATGGGAAGATAAGAAGTATAGATAGGAGGAATTTAAGAGATAAGAAAATACGAAGGAAATGGAATGCTGTTGTGCTGACCAGCTAGCATGGCCCAGTGTGTTTACTATTATAATGCCCAACTCAAAAATATCAGTAACGTGAAATTTATAATTTAGATCTTATGGAAAGATGACCCAAAAGACGAAATTATGTCGTAGAATTTTACAGACTACGATTTTAGTATATACTTGGTATAGAATACACAAGATTATCTGTGTTTTGTATGATTTTAAATTGGGAGATGACGAAATGTGAAAATGGTTGGAGTCTTGTTGTCTTTTCCATATCTATTAGGAGCTGTGTGTGTGTGTGTGTGTTTGTGTGTGTGTGTGTGTTGTGTGTGTGTGTGTGTGTGTGTGTGTGTGTGTGTGTGTGTGTGTGTGTGTGTGGAAGGAATATTATATCATGTTAGTGTTTGAAGACGTCTCCACACATGCACACACACACACACACACACACACACACACACATATATATATATATATATATATATATATATATATATATATATATATATATATATATATATCAAGAACACATTATAAACTTCGGAAGCAAGGGTCAAAATCCCTTACCATCGGACGATGATATGACCTTAATATTCAGGACCATGTTTTTTCCACTAAAGTTTTTCTTAAACGAATTGTTAATTTTCAGTATTCTTTTATTTTCTTTTTTTTTTTATATATTTTCGTGAGTGTAGGTTATCATGCACATGACGGGAAGTCAGTCATGGCTTTCCCACGGCAAAATGATGATTAATTGAAGGTAGAAACTGGGACAACAATGTGTATATGAACATTGAGATATGATATATATATATATATATATATATATATATATATATATATATATATATATATATATTTTTATTTATATTTTTTTCTCTCTGCTTTCATTAGAATGCGAAAAATTATTGATTTTACCACGAACTTCGTAGTATTGTAGATGGAGGAGGTCAGCTACCGTTGTATACTTTTGAGGTAAACTACTAGGGTAAACCTTTGAGGTAAACTACTGGGATATGCTTTTGAGGTAAACTACTGGGGTAAACTTTTGAGGTAAACTATTGTGGTAAACGTTTGAGGTAAACCTTTGAGGTGAACTACTGGATTAAACTTTTGAGGTAAACTATTGGGGATAAACTTCTTGAGGTAGACTAATGAGAAAAAGGTTTTGAAGTAAAGTATGGGATAGATTTGAGGTAAACTTATGGGATAAACGTTGGAGTTACTTTACAGAGTATACACTTTTAAGGTAAACTTGGAGAAAATTATTGAGCTAAACTATTGATGCAAACAATATAGACAAATTTTAGGTATAAACCATTGAGTTCAACTACGTTGAGGGTAAACTATTTGATTGATTTACTGGGATAAGTGTTGTACCGACGTGCTCAAGGGTCGTAACGTGTTGCTTAAGGGTCGTACCGTCGTGCTCAAGGGTCGTATACCGTCGTACTCAAGGATCATACCGTCGTGCTCAAAGGTCGTACCGTCGTGCTCAAGGGTCGTATACCGTCGTACTCCAGGATCATACCGTCGTGCTCAAAGGTCGTACCGTCGTGCTCAAGGGTCGTATACCGTCGTACTCAAGGATCATACCGTCGTGCTCAAAGGTCGTACCGTCGTGTTCAAGGGTCGCTGCCGTCTTACTCAAGGGGTCGTACCGTCGCACTCAAGGGTCGTAGCGTCTTGCTCAAAGGTCGCACCGCCGTGTTCAAGGATCGCACCGTCGTGTCTTCGTACGACGTACACGACAGTCGCCACGGGATAAAGATGTGGTCGCCGCTCTGCGTCTGACAATGATGGCGTCGGATCCCCCCCCCCCCTCTAACGCAAGTCACCTGGCGGTAGTATGACCCCGGCGAGATGCGTCTCGCTGGCCTCGTCCGCCATCACTCCCTCCCTCGCCTTATCTCGCTGGCCGTCTGTCAGCCACCGCAGTAAACTATTTTAATGACCCAGAGATATCAAAAAAATAATGGCTGGGTTCGAATCCTCTATAAACTCGGGTACCGCTCCGGCCCTCATTAATTCCAGCCCTAATGCTTTACTCTGGGTGGGGTGGGGGGGGGGTTTGAGGTGACTGAAAGGCTAACTGATCAGCTAATGTATATAAATATGTATATACTCCACTGTCTAGATACAAGGGTCTGTCCTCTTAAGTCACAGAGAGATCCCCCCATGCCAGCTGCCCAGATGTCCTTTGTACCGAGATTCTCAATGATTCTATCTACACTCTCTCTCTCTCTCTCTCTCTCTCTCTCTCTCTCTCTCTCTCTCTCTCTCTCTCTCTCTCTCTCTCTCTCTCTCCCCGGCTTCTCCTATATTTACATGATCGTTTCTTCCTCTTCTTCCATCGTGTGCTTCTAAGCGTGGATGGTTTCCACCCACCTTTTTTCTATTCGGTTGTTGCTTCTTATTCTTGTGTGTTTTGATCCGTCTTCTTTTGTACCCAAATCCCGTTTTTCTTATTGTGTTTCTTCGCTTTAGTCCCGTTTTTTGTTGTTTTCCATTTCTGCTTGAATTTTTTTTTTTCATCGTGCCTCTGCGTTACCCCAGCCTGGAACAAGTCTATACTGGGCTATATCCGAAGGCCATTGCCGACTGGAACGATGCTATATTGCCGAGAAATATGGGCTATAAACCCATCTTTCCCCCCCCCCCCTGGCCTGGAAATAGGACCCCAATATATTAAATTGTTGGCGCAAGAAGTCATAAAATGGGTCTAGATGACGTGGGTGTCTGAACTGTATCAAGACTGGAAGTGGGAGAGGGAAGTGGTGTGTGAGATGACGCCTTCCAGTCTCGCTGTATCAAGACTGGAAGTGGGAGAGGGAGGTGGTGTGTGAGATGACGCCTTCCAGTCTCGCTGTATCAAGACTGGAAGTGGGAGAGGGAGGTGGTGTGTGAGATGACGCCTTCCAGTCTCGCTGTATCAAGACTGGAAGTGGGAGAGGGAGGTGGTGTGTGAGATGACGCCTTCCAGTCTCGCTGTTGGATTGTGATCACCGCCGCCTCTCGTCTGGGCCCAGGCTTTCTGTGTTGCGGAGGGAGTGTATTGTAGAGGGGCATGTGGAGGGAGTGTGTTGTGGAGGGGTATGTGGAGGGAGTGTATTGTGGAGGGTGCCTGGAGGGGCAAGTGGAGGGTGCCTGGAGGGTCATGTGGAGGGAGTGTATTGTGGAGGGGCATGTGGAGGGAAAGGCGAAGCAGAATGGGTGAAGGATTGATGATTTGGGCGTCCCGGAAGTTGCCGTGCGGGTATTAAAAGGTGCCCTGCATCTTATTGGAGCGTCGGGCCGTGCGAAGGTACCAGTTTGGAACGCGAGGACAAGACCGCGCAAGAAACGTCGGCACGATAATGGAACACGACGATACGGGCGTTGAACACGACGATACGGGCGACGAACACGACGGTACGGGCGTTGAACACGGCGATACGGGCGTTGAACACGACGGTACGGGCGTCGAACACGACGGCACGACCCTTGAACACGACGGTATGACTTTATTACGACGGCACGACCCTTGAGCACCTCCGTACGGCTCCTGAGCACGACGGCACGACCCGATCAACACGACGGCACGACCCTTGAACACAACGGCACGTCCCTCGAGTGCGATAGCTTGGCCGTTCACAGCAACAGCAGCAGCAACAACAGGAAGAAGCACAAACAGAAGCAGTAAGAGCAAGGACAACAAGAACACAGAACAGCAAGTCATTAGGGCATGTACGTACTTGCCCGTGTTGTCTAACAACAACAACAACAACAGAAATATGTGGTTTACACCGCGATTGAAAAGTACAAAGTCTTGTCCAGGGATCCACTCACTCCAGAAGGGGGTTCCGTCATTCCCCTGCTCCTGATTGGAACGCAGCCTCGAAGTAGCAAGAGGCCACAAGAATGGGTCTCGGGTTTCCATGATATACAGATTGATACAAGGTAGATAAATAGGTAGATGGATAGTAGATAGGTAGACGGATATTAATACAGATTGATAGAAAGTAGATAGATAGGTAGATAGTAGATAGGTAGATGGAAAGTAGATAGGTAGACGGATATTAATACAGATTGATAGAAAGTACATAAATAGGTAGATGGATAATAGATAGCTAGACGGATATTAATATAGATTGATAGAAAGTAGATAGATAGGTAGATAGTAAATAGGTAGATGGAAAGTAGATAGGTAGACGGATATTGATACAGATGGATAGAAAGTTCATAAATTGGTAGATGGATGATAGATAGGTAGACGGATATTAATATAGATTGATAGAAAGTAGATAAATAGGTAGATAGTAAATTGGTAGACGGATAGTAGATAGGTAGATGGGTAGATGCCTTGGATAAGGTCTAATCTCGCTTCCTTCTTTAGGACGAGAAAAATTCGCAACAAAAACCATCCTTTCTCACATGAGCCGTAAGGACCAGAATTCCGTCGAGAACTGTGGAGAGTGTGAGCCCTGCCGACACTCAGGCCCTCAAGGGACCCCTGTCGTATATCACTTTACTCCTCCCAAGGTCATGGTCTAACCTTTTCCTTTGACCTTAGACCAGAATGTGACCTTTACGGGGGAAATGGTGATTCGTCTCTTCTGTCACTGTCGCACCTTAACAAAGAGTCAAGAATCGAACTATACCACGATTAACGTCCTGGGTTCGAACCCTGGCTGTTAGAGGGTATTATTCATATATATATATATATATATATATATATATATATATATATTGAAACCCCCATCGACATTTTCTGTAATACTTCTACTCAGCGCCACTTGTAACCTCCACCATCACCTTACCCCTGCCACCAAACCCCCATCCCTCCCCTTTCCATCACAGGCCGCCACTTGCCATCCCTTCCATCACTTCAGACCCCATCAGACCTGACACCCACTTGGACCAAACCCTCTAATTTCAGTCGCTTGAGTGGCAGTTCCCCCCGTCTGGTCAGTGGGCCCTCGAGGGACAGCAGTGTGTCGGTTCTGGCACATACTTTTCACACTTACCCGGCCCTCATTATCATCCTCCTCCCTCACACTGGCCTGGGGTGAGGAGGGAGGGATGCTCTAATACCAGCCAGGACCACTGGCTCATACTCGTTCGTACTGAATTGCTGCTGTTACCGGTCGTTAGCGTCGCGTTGGGTGGCGTTACATGACGCGTCGACTCGCCAGGTACTCTTACGCCGCTGCATGCGTACGCGATAGTACTACTCGCGTCACACAGGGGCCATGTCTGTGGACATGGCCAACCCAGGTAGATTCAACGGGCCTGTCATTAACGGTCATGTCCCTGGACTTGGACACGCCCATCAGTGAGGGGCCATGTTCTCTGGCCATGGCCACCCCAGGTAGGCTCAATAAACCTATCAGTAAGGGTCATGTCCCTGGACTTGGACACGCCTATCAGTGAGGTGGCCATGTTCTCTGGCCATGGCCACCCCAGGTAGGCTCAGTAGACCTATCAGTAGACCTATGTCTGTGGACATGGCCAGCCCTCCCTCAGGGGGTATTATCAGACAGACCCCACTCACAGCCACACGCAGAAGAGGAGGAAAAATATCTTTTGCTTTGGCGAATTGAGATCAGTGGCCTCTGTAACAGATCACCCGCCCCTGGCCAGGGCACATGAAGACCCCCAGGGTCTTCATGTGCCGGAATAGACCCTCAGGGAGAAGGTCTTCTTCCTGAAGGCGAAATTCCCCTGAACTTCGTTGGCTGGTTCTTGTCGATGGCCATGCCTCGGCGCTCCCGACGACCATCGGGCATCGGCGACGAGTAGCCATCCTCCTAGAACGTTGTGTGTGAGAGAGAGAGAGAGAGAGAGAGAGAGAGAGAGAGAGAGAGAGAGAGAGAGAGAGAGAGAGAGAGAGAGAGAGAGCTCTCCACACTCGCATGTAACATGGGGATATACGCCCATAAGATCTGTTTCACACGCCTGTGTGTGTGTGTGTGTGTGTGTGTGTGTGTGTGTGTGTGTCGGGGAACTACAGGTAAGGGATGGTATGATAGTGTGGGGTAATAGAATTATACAGGAGGAGAAGGTATCACTATCAATTTGGTCCGAGATCAAAAATTGGCTTGATGATACGGGTCGTCGGTGAGCGTGGGGGGAGAGGAGGCGCGCCTCGCTTTGAAACTGGCGAAGATATCTTGTGGTAGGACGCGCCGGGAGGAGGAGGGAAATGGAGGGAGAGGGGATAAATAGGAAGGAGGAGAAGAAGATGGAGATGAGATTCAGAAGATGGAAGAGAGATAAGAAGACGAGATATTCTAGCTGATGTGGGAGAGATAAGTAAAGATGATACGATGGAAGAGATTTGAGAAAAGATTTAGACAATGCAGGAGATAGCAGAAGATGATGATAATATTATTAATAATAATATCAATTATGATAATAATGATAATAATAATAATAATAATAATAATAATAATAATAATAATGATAATAATAGTAATAATAATGATAGTAATGATGATAATAACAATAATAATATTTACAATAATGTTAATAATAATGATAATAATAATAATGATAATAATGATAATAATAATGATAATGATAATGATAATAATGATAATAATAATTGGGACTGTCCCACAGGAGACTTACATTTTCTTAGTTATCCAAACTTAGGTTTTCAGGCTATATATATATAATATATATATATATATATATATATATATATATATATATATATATATATATATATATATATATATATATTTGAAGTAGTTTATATTCCTTGATTTGTTTTTAAATGTGATTATGACACATTGTGTCATAACTATGATCTTTCCACGCCACATGACAGCCCAATTTCTGCTCTGAATATGACATACGTACATCACCGCCTCACGGGCATGTAAGCCTCTCTGCCATTGGCTGTCTTTTGAGACTGAACTCCCCCCAATCAGCGTCCAGTTCTCATTGGACTGTGTTATCCTCATTTCACCACTCACTGTCGTAAAGTCTAAACGTTAATTTTGCGCATCTGTGTCCTCCTCCAGCCAGGGTTGGGTATCTGGGGGGCTCAGGCCTGGCAGTCGGCCCACACCCAACTTAGGTGCTCGTCCTTATTGGGGTGGGTAGGCTGTTAGGCTAGAGCTAGTCATCAAAGTGACACCTATCAAAATGGGTGTAAAACTCTCTCTCCTCAACACACACACACACACACACACACACACACACACACACACACACACACACACACACACGACGCCAAGATATCATTACAAGCGTCCCACGTCACCCATCACCCATCCATCTCCATTACCCCGCCACCCAATTACATCAACCTCATCACCACTTAACAACCGTAACCACTCGTAACCACCCCCTCCTCCCTTTCCCTCGTACGTGACCTGTTCTTAAGGGCGCCTCCTCTGTTGTTACTGGGGCGTGAGTCGTTCCCCAGTAATACATGTGCGTATATATATTCTCTTTTTTTTTCTAGCCTGTTTTATACGCCGTCGCTACGCGGACGCACGACCCTACGCCGCTCACGCTACGCCCTACACACACACACACACACACACACACACGCCGCTGATGGTGTAGGGGGGGATGCAGAGGCTTATATGGAGAAATAGGTGCACGTGTATGTTACGGGGTGAGAGTTTGACGCTCGTGTTGCCCCGTCTCTTAACCTTGTATATGTAAATGTTTACCAAATGGCGTCCTAGCTACGTCTCTTCGATGTATATCATCTGACTGTTATATTTCTCTCTTGTGTCTCCCCTGATGATGTGATTATGACACGAAAGTGCACTTGGGAGCTTATCGTGTTTCATTTTCTACGTGAACTCATAGGAATATATATATATACCCCCAGTCTACGTTGAAGGTATCCATTTATCGACCAGCACCAATGGGGAAGGATGGACTCCTGGGTTGGGTATGGGTTGTACTGCTCACGGGATTCGAACCCGGGCGGTCCTGTGAGTGATGATGAATGGTCAGCGATACTAAACACTACACCACGGAGGCCTCTCTGTGTGTGTGTGTGTGTGTGTGTGTGTGCCGAAGCCATCTTCCTCCAATATTGCTCATCTTTTCCTACATAAGGAGAGAGAACTGGCAGAAATCCTCCTCAAAATAGTAAAAAAAGAAAAATAATTGCAAACAGATGAATATGTAAATATATTTAGAGATATGTAAGTGGTTGAGATAGTAGATTGCCATGGTAGATAAATAAGATATACGCGATCTTTTGAATCACATGATATTCCAGTAGGGAAGAATATTAGGGTAGATATTAGGCTAAGCCCATACAAACCCGATACCACTTAAGTGTAAGAATAAGTGTATCCTGATACACTGTATAAGTGTATCCTGATACAATGTATAAGTGTATCCTGGTACATTGTATAGGTGTATTCTGATCTGTTTAAGTGTATACTGATACACTGTATAAGTTCATGCTAATTCACTAGAAGTGTATTCTCATACACTGTATAAGTGTATTGTCATACACTGTATAAGTGTATTCTCATACACTTTATAGGTGTATTCTCATACACTGTAGTCAAAGCTTTGCTTATAAGTTTACCATCCTTTTTTGGAAGGGGTTGGGATCCTCTCTCATTAGCGTTTGTAAACCTTCTTTCTGATTTCGTGCCATGTTTGCCATGTTAGTTCCCGCTGTGCTGGCTCTGTTGGGGCGTGCCTGGGTATTAGGCTTTGATAAGAGAGTCCTGTTAATTGGATTCTTCTTTATTTCATTATTTTCTTCGTGTTTGTTGCTCGTCAGGTGTGTTGCTTACGGTGGTTGGTGGAGTTTCATTGTGTGGTATAGTCCCTTCATCACTTGGTGAATACGGGCCTTAAGGGCCTCTTTCCTCAAGGGCCTCTTTCCTCAAGGGCCTCTTTCCTCAAGGGCCTTTTTTCTCAAGGGCCTCTTTCCTCAAGGGCCTCTTTCCTCAAGGGCCTTTTTTCTCAAGGGCCTCTTTCCTCAAGGGAGGGCCTCCTTTCCTCAAGGGCCTCTTTCCTCAAGGACCTCTTTCCTCAAGGGCCTCTTTCCTCAAGGGCCTCTTTCCTCAAGGGCCTTTTTTCTCAAGGGCCTCTTTCCTCAAGGGAGGGCCTCCTTTCCTCAAGGGCCTCTTTCCTCAAGGACCTCTTTCCTCAAGGGCCTCTTTCCTCAAGGGCCTTTTTCCTCAAGGGCATCCTTTCTCAAGGGCCTCTTTCCTCAAGGGCCTCTTTCCTCAAGGGCCTCCTCTCTTAAAGGTCTCTTTCCTCAAGAACTTATTTTCTTGACAGTCATGGACGGACGGACGGACAACCATCCCTTTCCAGCGAACGAGTTTGGTGTCAGCACGGCAATATTGCAGTTCCCATCGCGCCCACAACACAGGAGGTGTGGGTGGCGAGCTCTGTTATGAGGGATATAGCCAGTAGTATAGGGAACAGTTGAGGACTCCTCTGTTAATGACGAGGGAGGAGCCCCAGAAGGCAACACAGCAGCTCGCTTAGATTCGCACTGCTGTGTTCAAAAAATCGTCGCTGGAATAGCGGAGTTCCATAATCCTGCGTTTCTCTAGAGGGCGATTTCCAGTCCACAAGACTTGAAGGAAAAAATTAATGAGAACACAGACGTGTCCATGGCCGCTCCTTTATTACATATATTACCTTCATTAATTATGATAAAGGACGATTAGATAAAGACTGATGGCTGGTAGGATCTATTCATTTAGGTAACTCGCGTGACTGCAGGGCGCGAACTACCAGACGACTTTTCACACAAAAGTATAACAGTTTCGAGAGTTTTCTTTTTTTGGCCATGCGTGTCAAGCATGGCGGGGGGGGGGGGGGGGGGGTTAATGCATGGTACTTACGAACATGTGTTCATGGTAATGAGTCTGGCGAGGCAGAGTTGATAATGAAGGTAATTAGTACATATGAATTATAAAAAGAGAGAGAGAGAGCTGTGATTCTTTAAGCCAAGATTGAGAATGTAGGGCTCAGTGTTGTGGTTGAATGCAATAATACAGTAGCCAGGCAGCTCGTAATACAATAGTCTGACATTGAGTAATACAGTAGCTCAACGCTAACATACTACGACAGACCAGCACTACAGCAGACCAGCGCTACGTACAGACCAACAACACAGACTACGACAACCCAGCACTACAACGGACCAGCACTACGACACACCAACAACACAGACTACGACATCCCAGCACTACAGCAGACCATCACTACAACAGACCAACAACACAGACTACGACATCCCAGCACTCCAGCAGACCAGCACTACAACAGACCAACAACACAGACTACGACAACCCAGCATTACGACAGACCAACAGTGCAGACTTCTACAGTTGTTCTCCTCATCCCGCCAGCCCTCCTCACAGGTCACATCAACCTCACACTTACTCACATCACCTCACATCTAGTCACGTCTCGTCTGCCATCTGGGTACGTCACACCTCCGCCTCACACCGCCTCACTCATGGCACCTCACACGTCCCCATGTCACCTCATACCATCCTATGTCACCTGGCACCTCACACGTCCCCATATCACCTCATACCATCCTATGTCACCTGGCACCTCACACGTCCCCATGTCACCTCATACCATCCTATGTCACCTGGCACCTCACACGTCCCCATGTCACCTCATACCATCCTATGTCACCTGGCACCTCACACGTCCCCATATCACCTCATACCATCCTATGTCACCTCACACCCATCACTCACATTTCTACTCTTCATAAAGCAGGTTGTACCATCCCACCCCAAGCATTATAATAGTTTCTGGGTATAATGCCTTAGAGGGACGATCAGGTTTATAAAAGCATCATCTACTGTGCCCTTAATACGGTATTTAATACATTATTTTTTTTCCTGAGTGAATTTCATTATCCGTGGGAGGAGCGGATGGGCGCCACCCCACACCCTACATTTATGGATGCTAGGGGGTGATAAATGAGGGGGGGTTGTTACTCCTCCAGTATATTATTGGACGGGGAGGGCCCTTGATATATCAGGGTAATGTAGTACCACTAGTATATTACACGAGGAGAACCCAGCCCTTCAAATTAAGACGCCCTTTTTGTTGTTACATTGAAGGCTCCAGTCACGGATAAAAGTCCACCTCAAGGCCGGGCCTTAATTGAAATATAGAGAAGATGATGAAAGGGGAAGATAAGAGACAAAGGGAAAGTATTTACGAATTTTGTAGGACATGAAAGAAACGTGTCTTTTCAAATGTGTCAGGTCGTAGTTATTTGAGGAAGACATATGTGATGGGGTCGAGAGTTCCAGAACTTCGAAGTGTAGGGAGAGATACAGTTATCAAAGTGGCCCACCCTTTGTCCTTGTATTCCTACGAGTGTAAGGGCAAGGGCGTCATCGTTGAGCCAGTGAGACAGATCAGTTTACCTGACATTCTCCATAATTGTGTGGCTCACCTGCGCCTTTAATCTACCTGATATATAGCCATATGTCTATGGTAAGGGTAGATGAGCAAATGGGTAGATGCTACCGACTATGTGGCTTTTTAGGGTGAAATTGGAATGTTATGTGTTTTATGGTGCGTCGCTTGGAAATGCAGTGGCTGCAGGAAATAATAGATACAGTAAAAATACATAATTGCACACTGGTAGAAATACAGCAACTACAGGGAATGATACAGTAGATACAGTAAAAATACATAATTGCTACAGGTAAAATACAGCAACTACAGGGAATGATATAGTAGATACAGTAAAAATACATAATGCTACAGGTAAAATACAGTAACTACAGGAAATAGTAGATACAGTAAAAATACATAATTGCATACTGGTAGAAATACAGCAACTACAGGGAATGATACAGTAGATGCAGTAAAATACATAATCGCACACAAGTGAAATACAGTAACTGCGGGGAATAATACCGTAGATACAGTAAAAATGTATAATCACAGGTAAAGATACAGCAACTGCAGGAAATAATACAGTAGATACAGTAAAAATAGATAGTTACACGGAGGTAAAATACAGTAACTGCTAGAAATAATACGGTGGATACATTAAAAATAGATAATTACACAGGTAAAGTACAGCAACTGCAATAGATAATACAGTATTTACATTAAGAATAGATAATCACAAATAGGTGAAATACAGTAACTGCAATAGGTAATACAGTAAATACATTAAGGATAGATAATTGCACACACACACACACACACACACACACACACACACATTACCTCACCCTATAACCCTTTCTAAAGGTCTTGTGGACTCATCAGATCTCATTAATTAAAGTAATCGACAAATTCCCTCGACTTGATACTAATGAGGGCCAATTATGAGTCCTCATTAATGAGTTTCGGGTCACCTGCGGTGTTCAGATCTCCTTCTGACCCCCGGGGTCAGAAGAGAAGGTCATGTCAGGGGTCATTGTTTGACCCTTCTCCTCCTCCTCATTAGAATGGTGGATGAGGATTAATGAGGAGCAAGTCTGCCTCCCTGGGTGTGATGAGGGCGTCTTGGATGAGGACATTATGAGGCTGTCATGTTACGTGTTCCTCCACTCACTGAAACAGATAATGATAATGATAATAATAACATTAATGATAATGATAATAATGATAATAATGATAATAATAATAATAATAATAATAAAAATAATAATAATAATAATTATAATAAAAATGATAATACTGGATCTAAGTTAAAGTACCATAGATCTTTCATTGATAAATCCTTTAAGTTAGCAAAGAAATCATTTTATAGAGTTGAGCCCAAACCTCCCACTGACACCAAGAATCTTTTAGTTCTCCTTTTTAATGATAATTTCACTTTACTTCCCATGTTGCTTAAATCCTTTAATGTAAATGTTGCCTTTAGCAACAATAATACTATAAAGAATATCTTAATCAGGAATTCACCAGAAAATTCTTCTGGGTGCATCTATAAAGTGCCATGTAGAAATTGTGATAAGTTTTATGTTGGTCAGACTGGTAAGGATCTTTCTGTTACACTTAAGCAACATAGATATAGTATAAGAACGGGACAAGAATCAAATGCCTTGTTTAATCACGTTAAAAACTATGATCATTGTACTGACTGGAGTAATGCCATCTCAGTTATTAACTCTATAACCAAGAGAAATATCACTGAGTCTTCTATTATTAAATACACAAAGAATTATAATCTTAATATTAGTGATAGTCTATACAAATTAGATAACTTTATTGTTGATGAAATTTGTAATTTGAAATTTGTTTAAGAGCGCTCATTGTCTGTCTTGGACTATTCGCCATTTCCCGCATCAGCGAAGTAGCGTGAGAGAAAGAGAGAGAGAGACTAGATCGCCGTTTCCCGCGTTAGATTGTATTAGCATGTGTTAGTGTGTGTGTGTGTGTAAATATCACAACTTGCGCCAGGTACCTCTCTATGTAAGAGGCCTGCCTGGGGCGGGACACGAACCCTGGGCCCATAGTTTCATTGTGAGCGAGGCTGACCATTAAGCCACACAGGAGCATGAGTGGTGAATGGCGGGATGACAACAATGTGTGTGTGTGCGTGTGTGTATGTGTGTGTGTGTGTGTGTGTGTGTGTGTGTGTGTGTTTAATTCGATACCATAAATTACTTCCTTTGTTGAGCTATCTTACCAGATCACGTGGTTCGCTCGATGGTTAACTACCGACGCCAACCATCGTTAGGCTGGGCCGTTGGTTGGTTGGTTAGCTGGGCTAATCACCTCCCAGGGTCGTTAACACCATCATCATGAACCTATACATCCACCAGGTATAGGGTAATTAACCGCATCAGGTGTTCAGGGTGATTCTAAGACCACAGACACCCTAACTACCCAATTGGCCCTTGAAGTACATGACATTAATGGCCATTGTTAATTAACCTCTATATAAGACGGGAGATCTATATAATGAAGCAAACTGTTTCACATTGCGCTGGTGTTTGAGGGCATTTTTTTTAAACGAAAAAATCAAAATTCGCTGAAGTTGGGCTTTTTTTTTTAAACGAAAAAATAAAAATTCGCTTCTTGGGCATTTTTTTTAAACGAACAGTTTCGCAATACGCTATTGTTGAATTTTTTTTTAAACGAAAAACCTGGTAATTCGTTGGTGTTTTGGGGCATTATTTCTAAGCGAAAAAATTTCACAGTGCGCTGAAACTGAGCATTTTTTAAACAAAATTCCCCGTAATGCGCCGGTATAGGGCATTTTTTTAAACAAAAAACTTCATAATGCGCCAATATTGGGCATTTTTGTAAGGGAACAGTTTCGCATTGCACATATTGGAGGCATTTTTTTTAAATGAAAAACTTGGCAATTTGTTGGTGTTGGGCATTTTTTGAATGAAAAATTTCACAAGGCCCAGGTGTGAGACATTTTTAAAAGAAGTTTCACAATTCGGTGCTGGTGAACATTTATTTAAATGAAACATGGACATTTTCTTTAAACGAAAAAACTTGGCAGTGTTTTGATGGACGTTTTTAATCTTAAATAAATTCTTTGTCTTTCTGGTGTTTTCTCTGTGTGTTTCGCGGTTTCAGGTGACCGATGAATTGTGGAAAGTAGATTTTGTGGTTTATATTCCAGTTTCAGAGCTGAAACGAACGTTCCATGGGTTATATTCCAGTTTCAGGGCTAAAACGAACGATTCGTGGGTTATATTCCAGTTTCAGGGCTGAAACGAACGTTTCATGGGTTATATTCCAGTTTCAGGGCTGAAACGAACGATTCATGGGTTATATTCCAGTTTCAGGGCTGAAGCGAACGTTTCATGGGTTATATTCCAGTTTCAGGGCTGAAACGAACGTTTCGTGGGCTATATTCCAGTTTCAGGGCTGAAGCGAACGTTTCATGGGTTATATTCCAGTTTC
>NC_092274.1:7965767-8030767 GCF_036320965.1 Panulirus ornatus
GAATGCCGATAATCTTAACTAATTAATTGTCTGAGTGCCGATAACCTTAAATGATTAATTGTGTGAATACCGATAATCTAAATTGATTAATTGTCTGAATGCCGATAATATTAACTGATTAATTGTCTGAATACCGATATCCATAGCTAGTTAACCACCTACACCCCGCTGTCCTACACTCCGCTGTCCTACACCCCGCTGTCCTACACCCCGCTGTCCTACACCCCGCTGTCCTACACCCCGCTGTCCTACACTCCGCTGTCCTACACCCCGCTGTCCTACACCCCGCTGTCCTACACTCCGCTGTCCTACACCCCGCTGTCCTACACCCCGCTGTCCTACACCCCGCTGTCCTACACTCCGCTGTCCTACACCCCGCTGTCCTACACTCCGCTGTCCTACACCCCGCTGTCCTACACTCCGCTGTCCTACACCCCGCTGTCCTACACCCCGCTGTCCTACACCCCGCTGTCCTACACCCCGGGGGAAAATATAGGAATGATGAATCACCCACAATATACATATCAGCTGGTCTACACACATATATATGAAGATATACCAGTGTTCCTATAGTGTTCAGTTTACACATATATGAAGATATACCAGTGTTCCTATAGGGTTCAGTAAGATTCAAAGTTTATAAAAGAGATTTTGTCAAACTGAATTTTGTCTTTGACATATACACCCAAGAGGAAATTACAGAGGCGTTCTCTGCCTATAGCTATATAGATATATAGCTATATTGCCTATAGCTATATAGATATATAGCTATATAGCCTATAGCTATATAAAGATCGTACGCACTAAGCTATGCTAACACCGTATACCTCAAAGCACTAAGTGACCTTCTAAACCATGTTAAACACTAAATGACCTTCTAAACCTTGTTAAACACTAAATGACCTTCTAAACCTTGTTAAACACTAAATGACCTTCTAAACCTTGTTAAACACCATTGTGAGCTGTACATAGTGTATTTGGATGTATTCTATTCCAAGGTTGTATTATAACCAATGACTATGTTATCTGTGTATATCATACACTTTCTATATGAATTTTCTCCTATATATCATACTCAGTGATGGTGTATTATGCATATAGTATATCTTGCATTACATTATATTCTGTTATCATTATCAGCGATATATTCTCTATATCATACATCTTGGATATACTTAAACCCTCTCTCACATCATACCAGAGCTGGTATGTATTATTATCAACGATATATTCTCTATATCATACGTCTTGGATATACTTAAACCTTCTCTCACATCATACCAGAGCTGGTATGTATCTATATCTGGTATGTATCTATATCTACCTGTATGTATGTATGTATGTATGTGTCTGTATATATTTATGTATGGGTGTATGTATGTGTATATGTATCCATCTGTCTCATTATCTGATTGCCAGTATATGTGATTGTGTGTGTCTGTGTCTGTGTCTGTGTGTGTACGTGTGTGTGGCTGTATGTGTGTGTGTACGTGTGTGTGTGTGTGTGTGTGTACGTGTATGTGTCTGTGTGTGTACGTGTGTGTGTGTGTGTGTCTGTGTGCGTGTCTGTGTGTGTACGTGTGTATATGTGTGTGTGTGTGTGTGTGTGTGTGTGTGTGTGTGTGTCTGTGTCTGTGTGTGTACGTGTGTGTGGCTGTATGTGTGTGTACGTGTGTGTGTATATGTGTGTGTGTGTGTGTGTGTGTGTGTGTGTGTGTGTGTGTGTGTATGTGTATGTGTGTGTGTGTGTGTGTATGTGTGTGTGTATGTGTGTGTGTGTGTGTGTACCATTATCAGCAGATGCAGTACGAAGCAAATTATCACAAAGATCCTTGTGGAGAGAAAGTAGCCTACATTACCCTGCTCCGTTCTGCAGGAACCTGGAAGATAATGATAACAATAATGATAAATATAATGATAACAAATATGATAATGATATTGATAATTATAGAATAATAATAATAATGATTATTATAGTAATAATGATAATAGTAATGATAATAATAATAATAATAATAATAATAATAATAATAATAATAATAATAATAATGATAATAATAATAATAATAATAATAATAATGATAATAATAATAATAATGATAATAATAATAATAATAATAATAATAATAATAATGATAATAATAATAATAATAATAATAACAATAATAATAATAATAATAATAATAATAATAATAATAATAATAATAATAATAATAATAACAATAATAATAATAATAATAATAATAATAATAATAATAATAATAATAATAACAATAATAATAATAATAATAACAATAATAATAATAATAATAATAATAATAATAATAATAATAATAATAATAATAATAATAATAATAACAATAATAATAATAATAATGATAATGAAATAAACTAAAGTAGGAAGATGAGAACCACACTAATGATAACCATTATTATCATAAATTCAGTTATCTTAAATAATCACATAACGCAGGATCATGTTATTATGTGATATGATGTTACGAATATATGTTGAACGTAACGGTCCCACTCTGAAAGGTAATTAAACTTTCTTAATTTTCCAAAAGAAGGAACAGAGAAGGGAGCCAGGTGAGGATATTCCCTCAAAGGCCCAGTCCTCTGTTCTTAACGCTACCTCGCTAATGCGGGAAATGGCGAATAGTATCAAAGAAAAACAAAAGAAATATATATATATATATATATATCTATATATATATATATATATATATATATATATATATATATATATATATATATATATATACACACATACTTGATCGCAGTTTCCTGCGCTAGGGAGGTAGCGTTATGGACAGACGAAGGAAGGCCACATCCACTCACATTCATTTCCTATCTGCCATGTGCAATGCCTCGAAACCACAACTCCGTGTCTACAACATATAGGCTCCTCAGTTAAGAGGTCAGTGTTGTAATATATTTTGCATGTTGTGAGTCTACAACCTCATAACCTCTTTGGTGGATCTTTTGCAGGTGACGCAATTCTGCGCTCCACGCAGTAGCAGGGGAGTGATACACCCCTTCGCAGCAAGGAGGTCCCCTGTCAGAAGTCTACTTTGTCCGTCCGTCAAGGTAAAGTTTTTATATATATATATTCCACTGTTGTACGAAATTCATTTATTTGTTCGTTTCAAACTGTGTCCTGTGTTAATGTATAAGTGTGTTTGGATATATATATATATATATATATATATATATATATATATATATATATATATATATATATATATATATATATATATTTGAATGTGTGTGTTTTATATAATTCATAAACAACTATTTACATGTCTATGAAGTTATTATAATCTTTATTTCCTCCATCATAATAGTGTTATAAATGTATTAATTGTTCGTAAGTTTTAGCGAAGAGATCATGAAATTACTTCCCTTGTAATTTTCTATGTAATTCGACGTTGATCATTGACGGCTAATGACCCAATATTTCCTCATTGACGACTAATGACCCAATATTCCTCATTGACGGCTAATGACCCAATATTCCTCATTGACGGCTAATGACCCAATATTCCTCATTGACGGCTAATGACCCAATATTCCTCATTGACGGCTAATGACCCAATATTCCTCATTGACGGCTAATGACCCAATATTTCCTCATTGACGACTAATGACCCAATATTCCTCATTGACGGCTAATGACCCAATATCCTCATTTGAGGTATATTAGCCATTTCTTCGTATGGTCAACCTGATAAGAAAGAATTGTCTATATTAGTGATATACTATAATTAAATATACCATAATTAATTACGTATATCAGTTATATTAGTATATTACCCCCACGTTGCTTTTGATGATCTGTACCTATCATTAGCGTCCTTGTGATTGTTCATAACCATATGGTTGTTAAAGATGGGTCGTGAGCGTTTACGACCAATTTGACCATTTCCAGACCCTCGTTCACTCGTTCCAGTTTTCTAATCGCCTTGTAGAACACGTCTTCGTGAACGTCATTCTCTTATTTGTTCTACAGGTCAAGGGTTGTTACCCGCCGAGGTAAAGACCCCGAATCCTAACTACCCTAGGTAATTATGCATTGTATTCGTGCGTCAGTCGAAGCGAGGGAGGTCGCCTAGTTCCAGGGGGGATAGTTCGGGTTTGAGCCGCTAGGTGGCGGTAGTGGTTGGATGGCTCCCGTCACGCATGTTACGATCCTCCTTCGTAACGACTGGGTACGTCCCGGGTTGACGGTCTACCCATCTCTGTCTCTCTCCTCCTGTCTCTCTCTGTGTCGTCTCACCGACGACGCCCTGATTTGATATTCTCCTCCTGGGGAAATATTCGCGGGTGAGAGATAAATTCGCCATGGGGCATCGGCGGTAATGAAGTGACACGGGGTGAGGAAAGGGGTTGGGCCGTCCTCCGGGGGAAGGGAGAGACGGGGCTGGCCAATGAGAGAGCTGGGGGAAGAGAAGAAGGCCGGTGACGTCACGGCCGCCTACCAGGTGCGTGTCGAAGGCGAGGATCTGTGTCTTCCATCCTGTTGTTCCTCCTTTCCCACCGCTGTCCTGTCCCATCGCTTTCCATCCCCCCTTCAGCCCCTTCTTCAGCCCCTTCGCCAGGTTGATCCACGTGTAGAAATCCGCCTCCAAGTGGGTAAAGTTAAATTAAATACGAGTTTTGGGTCCATCATCAAAGACTCTAAGTGAACATCAGTTGTTTTTTTTCTCTCTATCTCCTCATCTCATCTTTATAGTCCATTTACTCGTGTGCTAACAAAGGAAACGACACGTTTCGTGTTTCGAGGCGTTGTGGAGACGTGTTTCATGTTTCAGTACCTTTGTAGAGTTTCATTTTATCCTTTTCCCCCCACGCTGATTCGATATCTTAAAAGATATAAGGTGAAATAGCTGATTATGTTAGAAATGTCACATGAAATAGGTGATTATTTTAGAAATATGACATGAAATAGCTGATTGTATTAGAAATATGATATGAAATAGCTGATTATTTAAGAAATATAACATGAAATAGCTGATTCTTTTAGAAACGTAAATTGAAATAGCTGCATACTTTTAAGATATGATATGAAATAGTTGATTATTTTAGAAATATAATGTGAAATAGCTACTTATTTTAGAAATATGACATGAAATAGCTGATTATTTTAGAAATATAATATGAAATAGCTGATTATTTTAGAAATATAATATGAAATAGCTGATTATTTTAGAAATATAATATGAAATAGCTGATTATTTTAGAAATATAATATGAAATAGCTGATTATTTTTAGAAACTAACGTGAAATAGCGGATCATTTTAAAGATATAACATGAAATAGCTGATTATTTTTAAAATGTAACATGAAATAGCTGATTATCTTTAAGGTGTAACATGAAATAGCTGATTGTTTTATGAATATAACATGAAATAGCTGATTATCTTAAAGATATAGCATAAGACAGCTGATTATTTTTTAAAAATGTGAAATGAAATAGCTGATTATTTTTAAAAAATGTAAAATGAAATAGCTATTTATTTTGAAAATATGACATGAAATAGCTGATTATTTCAAAAGCAGAACATAGAATAACTGATTATTTTGAGAATATAACATGAAATAGAATACCTGATTATTCTGAAAACGTAACATGAAGTAGCTGTTAATTTCAAAAACACAACATAGAATAGCTGATTATTTTGAAAATATAACAAGAAGTAGGTGATTATCTCAAAAACAGAACATAGAATAGCTGATTATTTTGAAAATATAACAAGAAGTAGGTGATTATCTCAAAAACAGAACATAGAATAGCTGATTATTTTGAAAATATAGCAAGAAGTAGGTGATTATCTCAAAAACAGAACATAGAATAGCTGATTATTTTGAAAATATAGCAAGAAGTAGGTGATTTGCTCAAAAACAGAACATAGAATAGCTGATTATTTTTCGATTATTTTCTTCTAGTCACATATGTTATCATACTTGAATACCGCTCAAGTCTCATATACATATGATTATAACCAAGACAATGAAGACGGTCATGGTCGGTAGATCAAGCCATTTAAAGGTATGTTACATGAACCTGAAGCCGAGAGAGAGAGAGAGAGAGAGAGAGAGAGAGAGAGAGAGAGAGAGAGAGAGAGAGAGAGAGAGAGAGAGAGAGAGAGATTGTGGAAATGATTACTGAGGACAACATGTGTGTTTGGAAACTGCACATTTCAGACTTCACTCACAACAGTTTTCCGTTAGAACTATATTTACTCTTGCTTCCCCTCTTGTAAATATTATTTTACGATCAGAACGAATATATATATATATATATATATATATATATATATATATATATATATATATATATATATATATATATTTTTTTTTTTTTTTTTCTCCAAAAGAAGAAACAGAGAAGGGGGCCAAGTGAGGATATTCCCTCAAAGGCCCAGTCCTCTGTTCTTAACGCTACCTCGCTAATGCGGGAAATGGCGAATGGTATAAAAGAATATATATATATATATATATATATATATATATATATATATATATATATATATATATATATATATATATATATATACACTAGGAAATGGCTGTTACATTTGATGAAGGATAAGGTTAGTCCCACTAAATATATATATACATATATATATATATATATATATATATATATATATATATATATATATATATATATATATATATATATATACACTAGGTAATGGCTGTTACATTTGACTTGGTGTGGGTTTTTCCCCACAGTCGTTTTTGCCGTTTTTTGTTCAATTTGTCGTACAAAACTAACAATAGCCAAGACTTAAAAGAGGAAGAGCGCCTCACGCCTTTGTCTATTGTTAGCCTTCGTTTGAAATATGTGCTCGCTTTTATTAGATGTCAGCTTAGACGTAAGCTTGTATTAGACACAAGCTTATATGTCAGCTTTTATTAGATGTAAGTGTTGATTAGATGTAAGTTTATATTAGTTGTAAGCTTTTATTAAAGGTAAGCTTTTATTAGATGTAAGCTTAGACGGAAGCTTATACTGGATGTAAGCTTATATTAGATGTAAGCGTTTATTAGATGTAAGTTTATATTAGATGTAAGCTTTTATTAGATGTAAGCTTTTATTAGATGTAAGCTTATGTTAGATGTAAACATTTATTAAACGTAAGCCTTTATTAGATGTAAGCTTAGACGGAAGCTTATACTGGATGTAAGCTTATATTAGATGTAAGCGTTTATTAGATGTAAGTTTATATTAGATGTAAGCTTTTATTAGATGTAAGCTTTTATTAGATGTAAGCTTATGTTAGATGTAAACATTTATTAAACGTAAGCCTTTATTAGATGTAAGCTTAGACGGAAGCTTACACTAGATGTAAGCTTATATCACATGTGTTATTGTAGAGACAAAAAAAAAATATCAATTATTGTTTGCATATTTTCCCCCCCCACACATGTTGATTAAGCGTTAACTTACATCTCAGCTTAAGCTGAGTTCAAATACAACATCCCTTGTGGGATTAAATGTCCCAGGCCACTAGTGAGCGGTCTATGTTAATGTGCCTCAAAATCTTCCAGATACAAGGTAAAACGCTTTGATTTCCTGTTCGACTCAGTAAAGACGAGATAATATAATGTTGCGATGTATGCTCTCTGGTCGTACGTAAAGTTTGAAAATGTAATCTTCGGTTTTATATTAACTTTACTCCATGAGAGACTTGATGTGGGAACGTATATATATATATATATATATATATATATATATATATATATATATATATATATACCTCGCAAACGCGGGAGACAGCGACAAAGCAAATATATATATATATATATATATATATATATATATATATATATATATATATATATATATATATATATATATATGTATATATATATATATATATATATATATATATATATATATATATATATATATATATATATATATATATATATATATATATATGTTGCTCTTAACATTAATTTTTAAAATCAATACAGATTTAATGATGGTAGTTTATTTATTTATTTTTTTTGGAATGTGATTTAGTGTGTTTATTGCTACAATTAATTCCTATAAAGCTGTTAGCAGTTTCTAAAATAGTTCAGGCTTGTGCTTATAGGTGAACTCAAAGTGGCAAGCTAAACAATGGAAGAAAAGAAGGAACAGAGAAGGGGCCCAGGTGAGGATATTCCAAAAAAGGCCCAGTCCTCTGTTCTTAACGCTACCTCGCTAATGCGGGAAATGGCGAATAGTATGAAAGAAAGAAAGAAATATATATACGTATATATATATATATATATATATATATATATATATATATATATATATATATATATATATATATATATATACATACGTGTGTGCTTCATATATCCGTTATTCATATGTATGTATATCCAGTCCTTAATGTTTTATTTCAATTTTATTGTGGAAAATATTGCTATGACTACTTGCTTTAGTATCTCTTCTGATTTTTAATTAATGTTATTCACTTTATTATCCGCTTTTCTACACTTTATTGTCCGCTTTTTACACTTTATTAACGGTTTTTCTACACTATTGTCCGATTTTCTACACTTTATTATCCGTTTTTCTACACTTTATTAACCGTTTTTCTACACATTATTGTCTGCTTTTCTACACTTTATTATCCGTTTTTCTACACTTTATTAACCGTTTTTCTACACTTTATTAACCGTTTTTCTCACTTTATTATCCGTATTTCTACACTTTATTAACCGTTTTTCTACACTTTATTATCCGTTTTTCAACACTTTATTATCCGTTTTTCTACACTTTATTACCTCATCTAACTTTATCATGTTGTTTTGCACTTTAGTTTCCTCCTTTACAGATCAAATTATCTTATTCATCTTATTCATCTCACGTCTTCTCTGTAATTCATTCTTTATCTTTACGCTTTTTTATTTACTTTTCCCCCCCCGCGCTTTGCTTTATCTACAATCGCTCTCTATCCTCGCCTGTAAGGAGCCCGCCCACCACACTTCTTATGATCAGGTCTCAAAAAAAAAAGGGGGGGGGGGAAGCGATTATATCTGAAAGTGTCATCAGTGTCTGTAGATCTAGAGCTCAATTGATGCCCCCCTCCTCCTCCTCCTCTTCCTCTTCCTCCTCCTCCACCAAGTGACTGATGCTCACATCATCAACACAGTGTGGCGGGAGGTGGGCGGTGATGTCTTCATACGGGGGAGAATTTTGAACACGACGGTGTACGACCGATCCTTGAGCACGACGGTGTACGACCGATCCTTGAGCACGACGGTATATACAACCCTTGAGCACGACGGTATACGACCCTTGAGCACAACGGTATACGATCCTTTTCTACGTATACCGTCATGCTCAAGGGTCGTATACCCTCGTGCTCAAGGGGTCGTATACCGTCGTGCTCAAGGGTCGTATACCGTCGTGCTCAAGGGTCGTATACCGTCGTGCTCAAGGGTCGTATACCGTCGTGCTCAAGGGTCGTTTACCGTCGTGCTCAAGGGTCGTATACCGTCGTGCTCAAGGGTTGTATACCGTCGTGCTCAAGGGTCGTATACCGTCGTGCTCAAGGGTAGTGCGATTAGAAAGGGTAGTGAGTGGTGGGATGAAGAAGTAAGATTATTAGTGAAAGAGAAGAGAGAGGCATTTGGACGATTTTTGCAGGGAAAAAATGCAATTGAGTGGGAGATGTATAAAAGAAAAAAACAGGAGGTCAAGAGAAAGGTGCAAGAGGTGAAAAAGAGGGCAAATGAGAGTTGGGGTGAGAGAGTATCATTAAATTTTAGGGAGAATAAAAAGATGTTCTGGAAGGAGGTAAATAAAGTGCGTAAGACAAGGGAACAAATGGGAACTTCAGTGAAGGGCGCAAATGGGGAGGTGATAACAAGTAGTGGTGATGTGAGAAGGAGATGGAGTGAGTATTTTGAAGGTTTGTTGAATGTGTTTGATGATAGGGTGGCAGATATAGGGTGTTTTGGTCGAGGTGGTGTGCAAAGTGAGAGGGTTAGGGAAAATGATTTGGTAAACAGAGAAGAGGTAGTGAAAGCTTTGCGGATGATGAAAGCCGGCAAGGCAGCAGGTTTGAATGGTATTGCAGTGGAATTTATTAAAAAAAATGGGGTGACTGTATTGTTGACTGGTTGGTAAGGATATTCAATGTATGTATGACTCATGGTGAGGTGCCTGAGGATTGGCGGAATGCGTGCATAGTGCCATTGTACAAAGGCAAAGGGAATAGAAGTGAGTGTTCAAATTACAGAGGTATAAGTTTGTTGAGTATTCCTGGTAAATTATATGGGAGGGTATTGATTGAGAGGGTGAAGGCATGTACAGAGCATCAGATTGGGGAAGAGCAGTGTGGTTTCAGAAGTGGTAGAGGATGTGTGGATCAGGTGTGTGCTTATATATATATATATATATATATATATATATATATATATATATATATATATATATATATATATATATATATATATATTCCCTCAAAGGCCCAGTCCTCTGTTTTTAACGCTACCTCGCTATCGCGGGAAATAGCGAATAGTATGAAGAAGAAGAAGAATATATATATATATATATATATATATATATATATATATATATATATATATATATATATATATATATATATATACATATATATATATATATATATATATATATATATGTATATATATATATATATATATATATATATATATATATATATATATATATATATATATATATATATATATATATATATATTAAGTGTGATTTCATCGAAGATTCTGCCGTCACAAATCCTCATACAGTACCATTGTATAACTACAGTTGTCTCGTAGCATGTTGTATTAATAATACATCTTCCACTACTACAGCTTCTCAGGTTCGTTTCCTCAGTGGGTCGCTGTGCAACGGGGTCTCCAACTCTGTTGTCGCCACCGTGGCTATCTCCAACACTGCTGCTGTCGCCTCCAATACCACAGTCGCCATCACAGCCGCTATCGCCACCACACACACACACACACACACACACTAATACACGCGCACCCTAATGTGTGTGTGTGTGTGTTTATGTGTGTGTGTGTGTGTGTGTGTGTGTGTGTGTGTGTATATGGTCGGAGGTTGTTATAACCCAGTTAACCTGGAGGGCATCAGCAGCCCCGGCTCTGCTAACACACTTACGACGTCGTTCAATGGTTACCTCAGCAGTGCCTACGATCACCCCCTCCCTCACCCTTCCAGCAAGGCCATTATTCTCATTACTTTCTGTCTCCATCTTTCCCACCTTTTCCTCCTCCTCCTCCTCTTCCTCCTCTTCCATTACTGGTGTTCTTCTCTTCCTCTTCCATTACTGGTGTTCTTCTCTTCCTCTTCCATTACTGGTGTTCTTCTGCTCCTCTTCCATTATTGGTATTCTCCTGTTCATCTTCGTCACTTTTCTATTGCCTCATCTTCATCACTCTTCTGTTTCCTCATCTTCATCACTCTTCTGTTTCCTCATCTTCATCACTCTTCTGTTTCCTCATCTTCATCACTCTTCTGTTTCCTCATCTTCATCACTCTTCTGTTTCCTCATCTTCGTCACTCTTCTGTTTCCTCATCTTCGTCACTCTTCTGTTTCCTCATCTTCGTCACTCTTCTGTTTCCTCATCTTCATCACTCTTCTGTTTCCTCATCTTCATCACTCTTCTGTTTCCTCATCTTCATCACTCTTCTGTTGCCTCATCTTCATCACTCTTCTGTTTCCTCATCTTCATCACTAATCTAGTTTCCTTCATTCATTAGTCTATCTTCTTTATGTAGGTTTTCCCTCTTTTATTGAATCAGGTTTTATTTGTTTTCCACTTTTCTATGAACTGCTTTCAATAGCTTTTTTTTTTTTCATGTATTTTGTCAACAAGTCTTTTGATCTTTTCTGTCATCAGTTTGTCTGTTTGTGTGTCTATATACTTTGCTGTGATTGAGCAGTCCATGTTTGTTCTCTCTCTCTCTCTCTCTCTCTCTCTCTCTCTCTCTCTCTCTCTCTCTCTCTCTCTCTCTCTCTCTCTCTCTCTCTCTCTCTCTCTCTCTCTCTCTCTCTGTATATATATATATATATATATATATATATATATATATATATATATATATATATCCCTGGGGATAGGGGAGAAAGAATACTTGCCACGTATTCCCTGCGTGTCGTAGAAGGCGACTAAAAGGGGAGGGAGCAGAGGGGGGCTGGAAATCCTCCCCTCTCGTTTTTTTTTTTATTTTAATTTTCCAAAAGAAGGAACAGAGAAGGGGGCCAGGTGAGGATATTCCCTCTAAGGCCCAGTCCTCTGTTCTTAACGCTACCTCGCTCATGCGGGACATGGCGAATAGTATGAAAGAAAAGAAATATATATATATATATATATATATATATATATATATATATATATATATATATATATATATATATATATATATTGTCTCATATCATGAACCACATTTCTTATCTGTTCACATCAGAATTCATTCGACCCATATTCCAATCTCCACCATCCACCAACACTCCATCTCCACCAGCGTCGCCCCCACCCACCCTGCACCACCATGTAAACACAGGAGGAAGTGCTTCGCTTACCGGCGGTGGCTGCACACCCCCAAACCCCCCCTTCCTTCAGTCGGTGGAGCCACCGTAAACACGGAAAATTAGATTAATTAGGCCAATTAAGTGAGGATGGAAGCCTACGACAACAGGGGAAAGGGGGTAGGGCACGGGGGGCCAAGATGGCAAAGATGGTTTTTGGCCCCGTCTGTTGTTATGTCTGTGAAGGGAGTCCAGTGGAAGGGGACCTCGTCTTTGCTGTCTTCTCTTAACGAAAGCTTTTGTTAAAATGGTCATGTCTTTTATTGTACCTGCCTCGTCTGTTGTCATTACGTTAGGGTCTGTTTATTTACGTCTGTGGTGTGTCTGTTATTTTGACTTTTCTTTTCTGTTGTCATTACGTTAGGGTCTGTTTATTTACGTCTGTGGTGTGTCTGTTATTTTGACTTCTTTTTTTTGGAGGGGGAGGGAGGGAAGAGGGGTGTATACAGTCTTTTGTCGTCTGTTAAAATCATATAGCTGGGGAGTCTGTTAGATCTCTCGTGTTATTTGCGTCTGTTCCGTCTGTTAGATGGTTAAGTCTGTCTGTTGTGTCTTATTGGATCTGTCCTGTTTTCTGTTGTCTGTTGTGGCTCCTGTGTACACTGAAGTGGTCTGTTATGGGCTTCAGTCACTGTTCAGTCTGTTAGATCGGCTTTATCTGTTGTCTGGTAGATCTGTTTCTTTGCTGGTCTATTGCCTGTTTATTCTTGAAGGTCTGTTAGCGTCTGTGAAGTACACATATCTTGTCTTTGGTGTCTTTTAGGTATTTTATGTCTGTGTGGAGTGGATTTTATTTTTATTTCTTCTTTTGGACTAAAGTCTTTGTTTATTTTGTTAATTTTCGTCGAATGTATTATTATTGTTATCAATACTACTGTTATTATTATTGATAATGTTATTATTGCTGTTATCATTATTGTTATTATGTTATTATTGTTGTTATTAAAAGCAGTAGTAGTAGTACTAATGTTATTATTATTTCATTATTATTATTATTAATATTACCAATATTATTGTTATTATTATTATTATTATTATTATTATTATTATTATTATTGTTATTAATATTAATATTATCAATATTATTATTATTATTGTTATTATTATTATTATCATTATTATTATTATTATTATTATTATTTTTATTATTATTATTTTTATCATCATTACTATTATTATTATTATAATCATTATTGACATCGTCATCATTATCATTATTACTATTATCATCATTATTATCATTATCATTATCATTATTTACCGTCGTGTGGTGTTTATTTTCCCTCGTGTGTTACGTCAGGTTCGTGGAGCGGGGTGTGCGACCCACGTCCCCGCTCATCTGCTCCACATTATTTGGACTTTGGCGACGCTCATGTTACATGTCAGGGGCTGTGTACGTGATTGGACTGCCAAGTGTTGCAGTGGAGAGGGGGACGATACTGTGTGGTTGCTGTGGTGGTGGAGGAGGGAGTGGATGAGTGTTGCAGGGGGAGGGGGACGAGACTATATGGTTGCTGTGGTGTCGCTTGATGTGGTGGGTGGAGGAGGGAGAGGATGAGTGTTGCAGGGGGAGGGTGACGAGACTATGTGGTTGATGTGGTGGTGGAGGAGGGAGTGGATGAGTGTTGCAGGGGGAGGGGGACGAGACTATGTGGTTGCTGTGGTGGGTGGAGAAGGGAGGGGATGAGTGTTGCAGGGGGAGGGTGACGAGACTATGTGGTTGATGTGGTGGTGGAGGAAGGAGTTGTACGGTGTTGCTCACTGGTCGTACTTATGTGTGTATACGTGTGTGTGTGTGTGTGTGTGTGTGTGTGTGTGTGTGTGTGTGTGTGTTGTACTATCTCTGGAATCCCCCCCCCCCCCTTACTGTGTGTTTGTTATTCAGACCTTAATCTCGGTGTGTTTGTCTCTGTGTTTTGCATCCATGTTTACCTTGATTTGCTGTCGACAGCGTTGCTTGCTTCAAGACACGCGTCACTGACGAACACCCTGGCTTTTCATATATATATATATATATATATATATATATATATATATATATATATATATATATATATATATATATATATATATATATATATATATTTTCCTAAGAGTCTGCGGGGGAAAATGAAACACGATAAGTTCCCAAGTGCACTTTCGTGTAATAATCACATCATCAGGGGAGACACAAGAGAGAAACGTAACAGTCAGTTCATATACATCGAAGAGACGAAGCTAGGACGCCATACACACACACACACACACACACACACACACACACCGTTGATCTGATTAGCTTATACGTATAGCAGCTAAGAAATGTCCTCTAGTTAATTAATATGAACTAATTAACATCATCCAGGTAAAAGCTTAGCTTTAAATTTTTATTCTCAAACTAGAGAAAAAAAGATAGTTTTTTCGTTTTTAATGAAAGAAAAATCGTAATTTAAAAGTATTAAAAACTAGGGTGTAGAAAATTTGACTACACACTATTTATTCATTTAGACAGTCTTTCTCCAAGTATATTTTGTTGTCCAGTGGGGATATAGGATATTTTGTCCACTGGGTATATAGAATATTTTGTTCTCCAGTGGAGTATAGGATATTTTGTCCACTGGGTATATAAAATATTTTGTTCTCCAGTGGAGTATAGGATATTTTGCAAGAACTTCCAAGCATGGAGGATCGCCTATCCCATCTAAATCATGGAGGCGCTTATCTATATCTTTAGTAAAATGTGTGCGGACGAAAAATTATGGAAATCCTGTATTACCGGTAGGGTGCAACTTGCACATTCACTCTGCTGTAGTCTGTTTTACGTAGATTTTAGTTCAAATGGTTTTGGGTTCATCTATGAACTTCATCCATAATTCTGATGTGGCATACGGGGGTCGACGTGCGGTCATTGGACTGAACTAAGGCATATGTGAAGCGTCTGGGGTAAACCATGGAAAGGTCCGTGTGGGGCCTGGATGTGGAAAGGGAGCTGTGGTTTCGGTGCATTATTACATGACAGCTAGAGACTGAGTGTGAACGAATGGGGGCCTTTTTTGTCTGCGATCCTGGCGCTGCCTAGCTAGCGCGGGAAATGGCGGACAAGTACAAACGTATGGCTGAAGTTCTACGTAAATAGTAATATATGTTTTACTGACAAATTTAACTTTTGGCTATGATTATGGTACCTTTTGTGATACCTTAGAAGTGCAAATATTTTACGAGGCAATATTCATGTTTGTGTTACGTGTAAATGATTTACAGAATATGTAAATTAGAAGTGCAAATATTTTACGAGGCAATGTCCATGTTTGTGTTACGTGTAAATGATTTACAGAATATGTAAATTTCTACTGGATTTATGTATGTGCTTATGTGAATCTGTAAATGATTGAACAGAATATGTAAATATCTGCAGGCTTTACGTATATGTTTCTGTAAATGAATCACAGAATATGTAAGTCTTTTTAAGCTTGTATTTTTCAGTCTATATCTCCGTCTGTGCATCTGTCCATGTGTCTGTCTTTCTAGCCATCTGTCTGTCTATGTAACGTGTCTGTCTACCTTTCACTTATTGTATATATAAACCTATCTCTTTATCTACCTGTCTATGTCTGCCTGTCATTCAGTAGCTATATCTATTTCTATATTTTTATTGTACATTTATTATAGCAATATTCCTCTCTCTTTTAACACAGTGATTCGCTTCTGTACCTCCCGGATCCTCGTGTATTTAACACAATGATTCCCTCGTCTTCCACCTCTGTCCTTCCCCTATTTAGCTTTTCGTCTATATCATTCATGAGTCTGCTAACTTACGCCATTCTTACATGATGTGATGTCTTCTCGTTCGCCGGCGATAGATATATTGGAATAGATTGTCTCCACAGGAGTTAAAGGGAATAGTACTAATACTTGTGGTGTGCATTTGGTCTAATATATAGCCAGGATTATAGCAATTATAGCAGAGTAAGATAGATCGAAATCTCATCTATAGATCCAAATTGTACCTTTGGAAGATGATCAACATATCTTTAGGTTATGCCTTTCGAAAGAGGGGAAAAAAATGTATATATTCATCATATAAATGACTTCGAGGGATTTTATCTTCCTAATACATTGTTTTGTACTCAGTTGGTCTAACGTCTTCATTTTCTTTCGGTGTAAAATATATATATACGTAAAGAAGGAGACGAGATAACATTGGTGCCGGTTTTAGAAAACGTGGTCTTAGAAAACACACATGTCTACCAGAAAGGGTCTGTATGTTTTTAGGTAACATTTATATTTTTTTTTTTATAGAAAAACATTCATCTGTTCTTAGAGAACATTCTTGCATCTTTAGAGAACATCCATCTATCTTTAGAGAACATTTATGCATGTTTAGAAAATACTTATACCTTTTTAGAAAACATATAAGCCTCTTTAGAAATCATTTATGTGTTTAGAAAACGCTACTTCGCTAAAGGGGTAAATGGCGAATATATATATATATATTTGTTTGGTAAACATGTTTAACAAATGGCGTCCTAGCTACGTCTCGTCGTTGTATATCAACTGACTGTTATATTTCTCTCTTGTGTCTCCCCTGATGATGTGACTATGACACGAAAGTGCACTTGGGAACTTATCATGTTTCATTTTCCCCGTGGACTCTTAGGAATATATATATATATATATATATATATATATATATATATATATATATATATATATATATATATATATATATATATATGTGTGTGTGTGTGTGTGTGTGTGTGTGGATTGTCCAATGGTTACTGGTGTAAGGATAACTTCTATGTTTTCTTTAACTTTCTATGTTATAATTTGTGGTAAAAGAACATCATTGCGTTTTCTTTAAGCTGTTGCATAGTATGATTTACGATCCTTGAGCACGACGGTACGACCTTTGAAGCACGACAGTACGACCCTTGAGCACGACGGTACGGCCCTTGAGCACGACGGTACAACCCTTGAGCACGACGGTCCGACCTTTGAACACGATTGTACGACCCTTGAGCACGACGGTACGACCCTTGAGCACGACGGTCCGACCTTTGAACACGATTGTACGACCCTTGAGCACGACGGTACGACCCTTGAACACGATTGTACGACCCTTGGGTAAGACGACCCGTGGTCTTTGACCTGACCCCTGTAAAAAGGAACCCGTCGTGCTTAAGGCGTCGTACCGTCGTGCTTAAGGCGTCGTACCGTCGTGCTCAAGGGTCGTATACCGCCGTACTCAAGGGTCGTATACCGTCGTGCTCAAGGGTCGTATACCGTCGTACTCAAGGTTCGTATACCGTCGTACTCAAGGCATCGTACCGTCGTACTCAAGGGGTCGTATACCGTCGTGCTCAAGGATCGTATACCGTCGTACTCAAGGTTCGTATACCGTCGTACTCAAGGCATCGTACCGTCGTACTCAAGGGGTCGTATACCGTCGTGCTCAAGGATCGTATACCGTCGTACTCAAGCATCGTATACCGTCGTACTCAAGGCATCGTACCGTCGTGCTCCACGCCCAGCGACGCCCATCGTAGAAGTACAACGCGCGGGAAATGACGCATCGTAAAGTCGCGTTCCCCGTGTCTTAGAATTTATTAAGGAAATTCCCAGGGAATGACCACGACGGGGTCAATCCGATTTTACATACTGAATCGGACTGACGTAGCATATTATATCGGAAGAGGGGGAGGGGCGGACACGGTATCGGAATGAAAATGGCCTCTATAACTTATCGGGATGGGGCAACTAACATATCGGCCGATGTGCTAAATAGTTGGATCAAGCCGATGTAGCGTAGTAGGGTGGATATAGCCGATGTAACATATCGGGATGAAGAGAGCCGATATGACATCGGGATGAAGGAAGCCGATATAACACACCAAGATAGGGGTGGATGGAATCGGTTAGACATATTGGGATATCGGGAGCTAAGAATACCGTATGATATAGATTCCTATGTCTATAGCAGGACCCAGAATGTTCTATAATTAGTCAAAATATAGATGCTTTTGTCTATAGTAGATCCAGGAATTTTCTATAATTCACAATATAGATGCCTTTGTCTATAGTAGATCCAGGAATTTTCTATATTCACAATATAGATGCCTTTGTTTATAGTAGATCCAGGAATTTTCTATAATTCACAATATAGATGCCTTTGTCTATAGTAGATCCAGGAATTTTCTATAATTCACAATATAGATGCCTTTGTCTATAGTAGAACCCCTATATAGAACTATATATCTTGTATTTAAGACTTCCTTAAGTAAACAGATATATTGAAGACAAAATAAGATCTTGTTTTATTGTTTCTTTTATTTTATAGACAAAAAATAAGTCGTTTTCTTGTTTCCTCTTTTTCTTCAGACTTTTTCATTATATATATATATATATATATATATATATATATATATATATATATATATATATATATATATATATACATATGTATATATATATTTATTATCTATTTTACTTTTGTCGCTGTCTCCCGCGTTAGCGAGGTAGCGCAAGGAAACAGACGAAAGAATGGCCCAACCCACCCACATACACAAATATATATATATATATATATATATATATATATATATATATATATATATATATATATATATATATATATATATATATATAATCCATGAAACTTTCTCTTTAATAGTATCATACATAGTTTTTCAAACTTCTTCTCTAGAAGTATTATACAAAATATCTCAAGCTTGTTCTCCAGTAACGTTATATATAATCTCTAAAACTATCTGTTCAGTAGAACTGTGATTATCAAAGCCTTATAGATGGATCTGAAGTGAACAACCAGTTATAGAAGGATCTGAAGTGAACAACCAGTTATAAATGACACGTTGCTGGCGGATGCTGAGACACCTGTTTACCCAGAGGTCATTAAGAAGTTAATGAGGCTTATTAAATTTCTTTACGAGGTTAATGAATTAGATGAATATTAAATAGCCTGCTGTAACCCCCCCCTCTCCCCTAACCCCTGTAGAATACGACAATATTTTTGTCCCTGGTTTTCAAAAATCTTAAATGTGGTTGACAGGATCCATTTATTTTTTTTTTTTATTTTTTAGGGCAGGGGAAAGAGGTTAGAAAAGGCACTTTTTAAGGAGAATTTATAGTGATAGATAGGTCATTACATTTTCTGTAAAAATACGGCATAGATGATTATATGGTGAGTATAATATATTACATAGAAGAGAAAGGATAGAAGGGGTTCATTTTATTTTCTATGAAGATGTTAAAAGAAATCAATTCGTTGTGTAGCGGTTAGAGGGCCCACCTGGGATCGAGCGCATGAGTTCGAATCCCGATCATCGTGGCAGTCGGTCCACACTCAATCCAGCTGTTCATCGTCACATAGTGGTTGGTTGATAAATTGGATATGTGGCGTAGGCAAAGGTATATATATATATATATATATATATATATATATATATATATATATATATATATATATATATATATATATATATATATATATATATATGGTACAAAGGCAAAGGGGATAAGAGTGAGTGCTCAAATTACAGAGGTATAAGTTTGTTGAGTATTCCTGGTAAATTATATGGGAGGGTATTGATTGAGAGGGTGAAGGCATGTACAGAGCATCAGATTGGGGAAGAGCAGTGTGGTTTCAGAAGTGGTAGTGGTTGTGTGGATCAGTTGTTTGCTTTGAAAAATGTATGTGAGAAATTCTTTGAAAAACAGATGGACTTGCATGTAGCATTTATGGATCTGGAGAAAGCATATGATAGGTTTGATAGGGATGCTTTGTGGAAGATCTTGAGAATATATGGGGTGGGAAGTAAGTTGCTAGAAGCAGTGAGAACTTTTCACCAAGAATGTAAGGCATGTGTGCGAGTAGGAAGAGAGGAGAGTGATTGGTTTCCAGTGAATGTTGGAGAGAGGGCGAGTATGTAGTATGTTGGGGATGAGAGGGCCTGGGAGGTGAGTCAGTTTTTCGCTGATGATACATCGCTGGTGGCTGATCGAGTGAGAAGCTGCAGAAGTTGGTGACCTAGTTTGGAAAAGTGTGTGAAAGAAGAAAGTTAAGGGTAAATGTGAATATATATGAGAATCACTATAACATGTTTTCTTCTACCTTATGCACGAGTATCCATTTTTTTCAGTAATATAATGATTTTTGTTTTTCAGTGACCGAATATTTCGTATTACGTTACTTTCCAACGAGTTCTAGAGGGGGGGGTTTTAACGTATGACGTCACGCCTCTTCGCCGAAATCGCACCCTAAGGAAATGTCTTTCGTACTTTGATTCGTTTCGTAATTTCGACGAATAGCCTGAAATTATTTTTTTTTTTTTTTTTAATTTTTGGTGGACGTGAACGGAAGGGAGAGAGAGAGAGAGAGAGAGAGAGAGAGAGAGAGAGAGAGAGAGAGAGAGAGAGAGAGAGAGAGAGAGAGAGAGAGAGAGACAGAGAGAGAAAGAGGTTTACAGCAGATGGAACAGATATGTCTCCTCCCTACTTGCTCTTTCTCATCGTTATTCCAAAACCTACCAATGTTTCCCTCTCTGTGTTACTCATGTTATACCTCGTCTCTCAACCCTCCCTCTGTGTACTGCCTTGTCTTCCTCTTTGGTGGCCATTTTCTCCCTCATTTACTGCCTTGTCTCCCTCACTAGTGGCCATTTCTCCCTCATTTACTGCCTTGTCTCCCTCACTAGCTCCCTCGTCTCCCTCACTAGCTCCTTCGTCTCCCTCACTAGCTCCTTCGTCTCCCTCACTAGCTCCTTCGTCTCCCTCACTAGCACCCTCGTCTCCCTCACTAGTGGCCATTTTCTCCCTCACTAACTCCCTCGTCTCCCTCACTAGCTCCTTCGTCTCTCTCACTAGTGGCCATTTCCTCCCTCACTAACTCCCTCGTCTCCCTCACTAGCTACCTCGTCTCCCTCACTAGTGGCCATTTCCTCCCTCACTAACTCCCTCGTCTCCCTCACTAGCTCCTTCGTCTCCCTCACTAGTGGCCATTTTCTCCCTCACTAGCTCCCTCGTCTCCCTCACTAGTGGCCATATTTCTCCCTCACTATTATGAGTCCTCTCACCCTCTCTCCCTGGCATGGCGGCTCTCACCCCTCTCCCCGCTTTTTTAAAGTGATAATTGTTTTTCTGGCGAATTATCAGTTTGGTTCCAGCCAGGGCGAGTGGTGGAGAGGGTCAGGCTGGTGGAGAGTGTTGGTGGCAGTGTTGGTGGAGATCTTGCCGATGTTGGTGAGGGTAGTGGAGGAGAAGCGCTATATTGCTTTATTTTGGCCACGGGACAGGTAAGGTTAGGTAAGGCAGAGAAGGGAAATAAATGATATTTTCATTGGAGGGAAAATGTTAATGCGAGAAGGGTTATTTTTGGCTTCGTTTCTAAGCTCCTGTGGCTTTTGCTGCCTCTGTCATGTACGTGTCATTATATATATATATATATATATATATATATATATATATATATATATATATATATATATATATATATATATATATATATATATATATGGATCCACGGGGAAAGTGAAACACGGTAAGTTCCCAAGTGCACTTTCGTGTAATGATCACATCATCAGGGAAGACACAAGAAATATATATATATATATATATATATATATATATATATATATATATATATATATATATATATATATATATATACCATAGCAGTCCCATAAGCAATATAACCCAAACTTACCCCTGGTCAAACTCACAGAACAAATACAGACTTAACACTTTACTAACTTAACCACTGACAGACAGAGATAAAAAAAAACTGGCGCTTCTTTTGCCACTGTGGACCACAGAACACCACCCCCCTTCCCCCACAGCAACCACCAGCTGTGGTGAATTGTGGCAAATGTTTGAGGGTAGTCCACACACACACACACACATACACACACCTCCCCCCTCAACCCAGCCGCCATACATGAAGCCTTTCTGACACCAGAGTCCAATGACATCCCCTTGTGCAGACGAGGACACACACACACACACACACACACACACACACACACACACACACACACACACACACACACACACACCTCCCCCCTCAACCCAGCCGCCATACATGAAGCCTTTCTGACACCAGAGTCCAATGACATCCCCTTCTGCAGACGAGGACACACACACACACACACACACAGATTCATGAATCATGACTCATAAATCAGTCACGGACCAGCCACACCTCTGAACAGGACAGTCATGTAAAACCCACAGAAAACTTTTCCTGTAACAACTGCACAACCTCTTCTCAATCTCATTAGAACTCAAAACACATTTACAACCGTTATGATCTCTGTGCAACAATTCCTCTCTGCATATCAAACTTACAGTTAAAACAATCTGTCCCAGTTGCAAGCCACACTTAAAGTATTGACCAAATTGCAAAACCACACTTAAAATAATGACCAAATTGCAAGACCACACTTAAGATATTGACCAAATTGCAAGCCACACTTAAAATACTGACCAAATTGCAAGCCACACTTAAAATATTGACCAAATTGCAAGCCACACTTAAAATACTGACCAAATTGCAAGCCACACTTAAAATGCTGACAAAATTGCAAGCCACACTTAGAATAGTGACCAAATTGCAGGCCACATGTAAAACACTCTGTCCCAGTTGTACGTCGCATTTAAAACACTCTGTCCCAGTTGTACGTCACACTTAAAACACAGAGACATACTTTCACCATTCCTGGCTCCACAACAAGATCCCTTGTGCCTGGAAACTTGACAGCACATCACCCATCAACAAGATCCCTTGTGCCTAGAAACTTGACAGCACATCACCCGTCATGATACCCTCCCAGACCTGCCCCAGCTGGACGACTTTTGATGCCCACGACTCTTTCTTCGTAACCCTACATCATCCTGTAGTGAAAGACACGCCCTAGCTTTAGATTATTGGCAATTTTCATTATAACGATTCGTAGAGATCAGGAACTCTGGATATTATTGCTGTCCTCCAGCAGATAACCTGGTCATAGACCATCAGGGTCTTGTGTTATCTGTCCTTCCCATGTACTGCCATGTCCTCCATCAGATAACCTGGTCATAGACCATCAGGTCTTGTGTTATCTGTCCTTCCCATGTACTGCCATGTCCTCCAGCAGATAACCTGGTCATAGACCATCAGGTCTTGTGTTATCTGTCCTTCCCATGTACTGCCATATCCTCCAGCAGATAACCTGGTCATAGACCATCAGGTCTTGTGTTATCTGTCCTTCCCATGTATTGCCACGTCCTCCAGCAGATAACCTGGTCATAGACCATCAGGTCTTGTGTTATCTGTCCTTCCCATGTACTGCCACGTCCTCCAGCAGATAACCTGGTCATAGACCATCATGTCTTGTGTTATCTGTCCTTCCCATGTACCCCTGCCTTCATCATTCCTCCACCCTCTACCTTACCGCCCCTTCCCCTTAAATAATTCCACCACTTCTACCCTTCCCTCACCTTCACGTAGACACCGCCACCCACGCCCTCAGCAGCCCCCTCCCTGGGGTCAAGACCTGGCCCCTCTTTCCCCCTTTGTTGGCCTGCGTGGGCCTGAGGGCTTCCACGAACCAATTATACATCCCTCACGGAAGAAGTGCACCACGTTAGCAGGTAATTATATGTTTGACCCTTTTAAAACTTCGGTGATTTACTGAATTTATATCCACGTGAATAAATGGAGCGAAATGAGGAGCCCTGGCGAATGTTGATACAATTTACTGGGGGAGAGGGTTTTTGAATGGGTGGCGCATGGTGTATGATTATATATATATCAATGGTTTTTTTTATATATATATATATGATAATGATAATGGACGGGGGTGAGTTATCAAACATCTTTACGATATGGGGAGGTATTGCAGAAAATGGGGTGTGTGTGTGATGTCATGTCGCAAGGGGAGAGGGGGAGACCGACCCCCCTCCCCCCTCCCCCCAAGTGATTCAGCTGTTGCGAAGGGCCCGGGCGATTGAGGGGGAGAAGGGGGGAGGGAGAGGGGTAGAGCGGCCTTTGTCATGAGCGAAGACCATGACTGTGTCCTTGCATGACAGCCACACCCCCTTCCGCCTTCACCCCAACCCCTCTCCCCTCTCACCCCTTCCCCTCCCCTCCCTCTTCCCCTCTCGCCCCTCCCCCGACCCCCTCCTCACCCCCCCAGACCATAACATAGCATGTAAAGTGACACATTACCGCCGGCCGCCCCGCTGATTGGCCGCCGTTCGCCGTCTCCTCAGCCAATCCGCGAGGAGCCGCTGCTGCTGTGGGGGGCCCCCGGCTGGTTCTAACCCCCCCCCCTCCTCTCCCCCTCCTCCCTTCCCCTCCCCTTCCCCTCCTCCCCCTCCAGTTGCCATTCGTGTGCGTGTGTGTAGTGTGTGTGTGTGTGTGTGTGTGTGTGTGTGTGGCGGGCGGGGGAATTTTATTTCTCTCTCTCTCTCTCTCTCTCTCTCTCTCTCTCTCTCTCTCTCTCTCTCTCACCTGTTGACGGACCGTCGTCCTGGGCAAAACCCCCCTTACAGAGATTATGTGTGTGTGTCTCTCTGGCGTCGCAATGATTCGCCATTCGCACCACCCCGGACGTCCTTTGGTCCCTCCGTCCAATCCTTCAGGATTGGGGGATTGGGGTGTGTTGAAGGATTGGGGTGGTGTCCCTCCTCCCTCCCCCCCCCCCGAATACGAAGGATCAAGTGGGCACCCCAGTCCTTACGTCCTTCGTCGTGAGTCTCTCTCTGGGGGGGTCCTGCATGTCGTGATATTTGGACTCTCCTCTTTCCCCCAGAGTCAGAAAAACACCTCCTGCAGGACCCCCTTAACTTTAAGTCGCCTTGAGTCTCTCTGGGGGAGAAGGTCCTGCATGTCGTGATATTTGACCCCCCAGAGTCAGAAAAACACCTCCTACAGGACCCCCACCCCCTTAAGTCGCCTTGAGCCTCTCTGGGGGAAGGTCCATCTCTGGGGGAAGGTCCTGCATGTGATATTTAACCCGCTCTCCCCCCAGAGTCAATGGAGCACCACCTGAAGGTGGAGGTTGGCTGGTGTAGGTAGATGGCTCGGGTGGAGGTTGGCTGGTGTAGGTAGATGGCTGGGGTGGAGGTAGATGGCTGGGGTGGAGGTTGGCTGGTGTAGGTAGATGGCTGGGGTGGAGGTTGGCTGGTGTAGTTAGATGGCTGGGGTGGAGGGGAATGGGGTGTCGGTGTGTGTGTGGAGGGGAATGGTGTGTGTGTGTGTGTGTGTGTGTGTGTGTCGTGATGGGTGACAAGCAGTGGGGGTTGGGTGGGGTGGGAGTGAGGGGTTCGTTTGAGTGATGGTTACGACAGCTGGTTCATGTGTGTCATGCTAATGTTGGTGGGGAGGGAAGGGGGAAGGGGTGGAAGGGGGAAAGGGGAGGGAAGGGGGAAGGGGGAAGGGTTGGAAGGGGGAATGGGGGGTTTTGACTCCGCCCAGCCTAACGATTGAGAAGTGCCATTTTGTTGACCGTCCTGGGACCCGTGTGTCCGCGGCATGGGAAGAACGACGAGATAGGGTGATTTGCTCGTATCCTCTATAAATGTATGGCTGATGTACGATGGTGCGTCAGCTGCTCACTGTGGTGTATAATAACATAGTGGACGGAGGAGAATACAGCAGAGAAACGGAGGTTGTTAAATGTTGTTGTACATACAGAGGCGTTGACTGGTCGTGTGTTAAGGCCCTTGTTGACAACAGTATGTAAATATGTTTATATCAGAATATCTCACACCTAACCTGACCTAATCTAACCTAACCAACCTAACCTAACCTAACCTAACCTAACCTAACCTAACCTAACCTAACCTACCCTAACTAACCTAACCTAACCTAACCTAACCTAACCTGACCTAACCTAACCTAACCTAACCTACCTAACCTAACCTAACCTACCTAATCTAACCTAACCAACCTAACCTAACCAACCTAACCTAATCTAACCTAACCTAATCAACAGAAGCTAAAGTGAAATACCTAACACTGGGTCGTATTAAGCTTCACTTGTCTGTCTATACACTTCTTGAAAACTTTAAATTTGCATATTTCATTCGTTCTCTTTTTAGGTCTAGACGTACCTCAGTCAGGTATATGTAACACCTGCCTCTGTAGTTGAAAACAGTACAGAGGAAGTTAAGTAGTTACAGACAATTTGGGTCATTTGAAGGCTGTTTGTGATGGTGGAGGATGTGCAAGAGACACACAAATGATTGTGGTAAAAGTTAGAAGGCATAGAAGTGATTGAAGGAAGATGAAGATTAGAATATAGACTGAAACTGATTCAGGAAGGTGAATAGAATATTATCTTCATAAGTTCATAGACTGAAACTGATTCAGGAAGGTGAACAGAATATTATCTTCGTAAGTTCATAGACTGAAACTCATTCAGAAAGATGAATAGAATATTATCTTCATAAGTTCATAGACTGAAACTGATTCAGGAAGATGAATAGAATATTATCTTCATAAGTTCATAGACTGAAACTGATTCAGGAAGATGAATAGAATATTATATTCATAAGTTCATAGTGTGAGACTGATTCAGGAAGATGAATAGAATATTATCTTCATAAGTTCATAGACTGAAACTGATTCAGGAAGGTGAATAGAATATTATCTTCATAAGTTCATAGACTGAAACTGATTCAGGAAGATGAATAGAATATTATCTTCATAAGTTCATAGTCTGAGACTGATTCAGTAAGGTGAATAGAATATTGAAACTGATTCAGAAAGATAAATAGAATATTATCTTCATAAGTTCATAGACTGACACTCATTCAGGAAGATGAATAGAATATTGAAACTGATTCAGAAAGATAAATAGAATATTATCTTCATAAGTTCATAGACTGAAACTCATTCAGGAAGATGAATAGAATATTATCTCCATAAGTTGATAGACAGAGACAGTGTGGATTGTTAGGGTCTTATCATAGTCGAATGCTATGGACCTCCTTATCATTCTATATTGTAGGTTCCTTATCTCAGGGTTCATACCAGAGGCCCTCTTCACATACTAGGTTAGGTACACCTGGCAACACTGATCCAACACTGGCTGTCCCAGGCCAGGTGTGGATACCAAGACGTGTATGTCAACTGACTGTCACTGAAACAAAGATATCTTGACCAAACACCTGTGTGATGATGATATGATGCACGACACACCTGTAGTGAACACATGTGTACTCGTCGCTGATTCTCGACACACCTGCTTTGAACACATGTGTACTCGACGCTGATCCTCGACACACCTGCTTTGAACACTCGACACCCTTATGCACAATACACCTGCATTGAACACACCTGATCCTCGACACACCTGTAGTTAACACACCAGTACTCGACAGTGCCACAGTTACAGCAATTTTAACACCTGGCTACAGACACATGTGGTAAATTACAAACAAAACGAAACATTAAAAACTACAAAATGTCGAGTACGTCACAAGATGTTTCAAAATACATAAGAACATCTCAGTGTTATTACTTGTTCTCTGACCGATTAACATGTGTTCTTCACTGACCGATAACTTTTGACCGTGGATATACTGTTAATCCAAGATGGATTTAAGGATATACTGTTCATCTTTGGTGGATTTGAAGGTATACTGTTCATCTTTGGTGGATTTGAAGGTATACTGTTCATCTTTGGTGGATTTGAAGGTATACTGTTCATCTGTGGTGGATTTGAAGGTATACTGTTCATCTGTGGTGGATTTGAAGGTATACTGTTCATCTGTGGTGGATTTGAAGGTATACTGTTCATCTGTGGTGGATTTGAAGGTATACTGTTCATCTGTGGTGGATTTGAAGGTATACTGTTCATCTGTGGTGGATTTGAAGGTATACTGTTCATCTGTGGTGGATTTGAAGGTATACTGTTCATCTTTGGTGGATTTGAAGGTATACTGTTCATCTGTGGTGGATTTGAAGGTATACTGATAATCTTTGGTGGATTTGAAGGTATACTGTTCATCTGTGGTGGATTTGAAGGTATACTGTTCATCTGTGGTGGATTTGAAGGTATATTGCTTATCTTTAGTGGATCTGAACCTGGATTTCTTAAGTGGGCTGATAAGTCATATAATCACTAGATTATACAACTCATTGGGTTAGATGAATACTTATATATATATATATGTATATATATATATATATATATATATATATATATATATATATATATATATATATATATATATATATATATATTACTTTATATTAGAATTGTTAGCCAGTTATACGTCTCCGTTATAGGGGTCACTATTACTAATTAGGGGGTCACTATTACAAGTTATTACCTCTTAGATCAGGAAATGTTATCCATCTGATGTGATTATTCGCCTTATTCAGTTACCGCTCGACAAATGAGAGTCTGCAGAGGGAAATATATATCAATTGTAAGGTTTGGCTTCCAGGAATCCGGAGCTTAATGTGGAATTTAGCGAGACGGAACCATCTGGTGGGTAGGGGGGCGGAGGTGGAGTGTGGTGGGAAGGGGGGCGGAGAAATGAGGAGATAGGGGGGGAGCGCGCCTGGAAGGCTTCCAAGCGAGAGATAGATGGCTGGCTTTTGTTTCCAGAGGGAGGTAGGGGTAGATATGTTATAGACTGGAAGATGGTGGTAATGGAAGATGTTCGGGGGAGGGGAAAGGCCGCCCCTACGTACGGGGGAGGGGAGAGGCCGCCCGCACGTATACGGGGAGGGGGGACAGGCCGCCCATACGTACGGGGAGGGGAGAGGCCGCCCCTACGTACGGGGGAGGGAACAGGCCGCCCGTACGTACGGGGAGGGGAAAGGCCGCCCACATGTACGGGGAGGGGAGAGGCCTGCCCGCTACGTACGGGGAGGGAAAGAGGCCGCCCGCACGTACGGGGGAGGGGACAGGCCGCCCGCACGTACGGAGGAGGGGACAGGCCGCCCGCACGTACGGGGGAGGGGACAGGCCACCCGCACGTAGGTCGTAGGTCTGGTGTTTTCAGTGGACGGCGCGGCAGTCGCGTCTGACCTGATGAAGACACATGACCTGGCCTCCTGGCGGCCGCTTTAGCCAGATGACCCGGGATTGACCTCTTAATCCTCTTCCGTCTTCGATATGTTTTCATTATCCACCTTTTATTGAGGAGGAGGAGGAGGAGGAAGGGGGGGAGGTGTTCCCTCTCTTTCTCACCCCCCTTCCCCTCCTCCCTCCCCCTCCACTGGCCATTCGCCCGCGTTAGGGGGGGTGGGGGGGGTAAGACTGGATATAAAAAATGGGGGGTGGGGGAGGGGAGGAGATATGGAGAAAGTGTGGGGTGCCTCCTGCAGTAATTCTGGCTTATTCCATTTGAAAACCGCAGTTCTAAAAGCTTTCGTAGCTGGACCATATATCTGATTGTTTTCATATATATATATATATATATATATATATATATATATATATATATATATATATATATATATATATATGTATGTATATGGCGTCCTAGCTACGTCTCTTCGTTGTGTATCAACTGTTATATTTCTTTCTTATATCTCCCCTGATGATGTGACTATCACACGAAAGTGCACTTGGGAACTTATCGTGTTTCATTTTCCCGTGTATATATATATATATATTCCTATGAGTCCACGGGGAAAATGAAACACGATAAGTTCCCAAGTGCACTTTCGTGTCATAATCACATCATCAGGGAAGACACAAGAGAGAAATATAACAGTCAGTTGATATACAACGAAGAGACGAAGCTAGGACGCCATTTGGTAAACATGTGATTGTTCAAGACAGACAACGAGCGCATCATAAACTCATTATGTGGACAAGAAGGGGAATTGTTTACAAATTTTATCAACAATAAAGCTATTCAATTTGTATAGACCATCACTGCTAGTAAGATTATAATTCTTTTTGTATTTAATGGTAGAAGATTCAATGATATTTCTCGTGGTAATAGAGTTAGAGTTATTATTATCATTATTATTATTATTATTATTATTATTATTATTATTATTATTATTATTAGCATTATTATTATGCTTTGTCGCTGTCTCCTGCGTTAGCAAGGTAGCGCAAGGAAACAGACGAAAGAATGACTCACATCCATTCTTTAGCTTACACGTCTAATGCACGGAAATCAAATCCAAATGTCCACAGTCAAGCCTAGAGACCAATCCCTGATTTCCCTCTTGCCGTTCCACATGCTCTGGTTCAATCTATTGACAGCACGTCGTCTCCCGTAAACCACATCGCTCCAATTTACTGTCCCGCGCAAGACTCACACCCTCCTGCATGTTCTGACATCGAACGCTTACATTCTTCTTTATTCCGCCCTTCCACCTCCTCCTCGAAATTAGTGTCTAATATAAGCTAAGAAAAATTTAAAACGTTGGAGACCTTTAACCTAATCTGTCCCTAATAAAAATGGAAGAATATGCTGTACGAGCCATGGGCAGCCATTTTTACGGAGACTGCGCAGTATATGTTCCAATACGTTTTTCTGAAAACTTTGAAAATTCCAAGAAACACCTTCAAATTGTTTGTTAACGTCCTGGCTAAATTTGGGAACCCGAATGAATCATATATCATCATATATGTGACGCGATATAAGGCCTGGTGTATAGAAAACATCGAGAATAATATATTTACGATGACTATAGCGAGTTATGAGTCGGCGTTAGGGAGGCGACTATAGGCGGTATGAACTAAGCAATTCGGTCCGCCTCAGTGGGGAAAAATACTGGAATTAAGAAATGTTTGAGAGATCCAACGCCTCACATCAGAAACTGACGGGTTTTTCTTTATTCTTTTTTTTTTTTCGGCCCCATTCCAACGTCTTATTTTGTAAGGTAGAGGGAAAATGTTGATGGCTTTTTAACGTTGATGGCTTTTGCAAGGTTTATATAAAGCCTATATAAACTACTCAGGATCATTCACGTCGTTAGATGTAAGCTCACAACGCCATTAAGAAATTGGTGTAAATTGGAACAGGAGAAGCTATAGGTGATGTAAGCTCAGAACACCATTATGAAATTGTTTTAAATTGGAACAGGAGAGGATATAGATGATATAATTGGTGTAAATTGGAACAGGAGAGGATATAGATGATGTAATTGGTGTAAATTGGAACAGGAGAGGATATAGATGATGTAATTGGTGTAAATTGGAAGAGGAGAGGATATAGATGATGTAATTGGTGTAAATTGGAACAGGAGAAGCTATAGATGTTGTATTTGGTGTAAATTGGAAGCTATAGATGATGTAATTGGTGTAAATTGGAAGAGGAGAGGATATAGATGATGTAATTGGTGTAAATTGGAAGAGGAGAGGATATAGATGATGTAATTGGTGTAAATTGGAAGAGGAGAGGATATAGATGATGTAATTGGTGTAAATTGGAACAGGAGAAGATAGAAATAGGGTAAGTTCAGATTCCCAATTGATCTGAAGCTGTGGTTCAGAGACAGACCATTGTGTTGTGAATAATGGGATCTTCCTGCCTGAACTCAGGTCTTGTTATCTCGTAGTGCGTCCACACCATTGTACCACATTAATCTAGTCTTGATTAATCTCTAGTAGGATTAATTAATCCACTATGATTACATGAATCAATCCACAACTAACTATATAAACTAATGATTTCAATATACACCATCACGATTACATTAATCAATCCACAACGAACTATATAAACTGATCATTCCAATATACATCACTACGATTACATTAATCAGTCCACAACGAACTATATAAACTGATCATTCCAATATACATCACTACGATTACAAGAATGATACGAAATTCACTATATACATCTGTCATCATGAAGACCTTTGTTGATGATATAACACAGTAGTTGTAGAAGTAGTAGTAGTAGTAGTAGTAGTAGTAATAGTAGTAGTAGTAGTAGTAGTAGTAGTAGTAATAGTAGTAATAGTAGTAATAGTAGTAGTAGTAGTAGTAGTAATAGTAGTAATAGTAGTAATAGCAGTAATACTAGTAGTAGTAGTAATAGCAGTAGCCTTATACATTTCATCAAGACGTCTCAAGAGATAATCTTATCATCCAGTTCCTCATTTAGTCACATTTAAGTGAAGCAGGACAGTAATCTCTGTGAATGATTGATCAACATCTCCACCCCTGAGCCAGACAGACAACATATTATTCATATGATGATATTTGGGAGAGAGAGAGAGAGAGAGAGAGAGAGAGAGAGAGAGAGAGAGAGGAGAGAGAGAGAGAGAGAGAGAGAGAGAGAGAGAGAGAGAGAGAGAGAGAGAGAGAGAGAGAGAGAGAGAGATTCATATGATGATATTTGGGAGGAGAGAGAGATTCAAATATTAAATAATTCTGTTCAATTCAGTTATTAAATGAGTCAAATATTAAGTAATTCAAATATCAAATAATTCTGTTCAATTCAGTTATTAAATGAGTCAAATATTAAGTAATTCAAATATTAAATTATTAAAATATTAAGTAATTCAAATATTAAATTATTAAAATATTAAGTAATTCAAATATTAAATTATTAAAATATTAAGTAATTCAAATATTAAATTATTAGAATATTAAGTAATTCAGATATTAAATTATTCTGTTCACTTCAATTCTGGGATATGGGTCTGCGGCTGGGCCATTAGTGAATGATGAATGGGACGTAAAGTGTCTGACAGAATGACTGGCCCCCCTACACTCTCTCTCTCTCTCTCTCTCTCTCTCTCTCTCTCTCTCTCTCTCTCTCTCTCTCTCTCTCTCTCTCTCTCTCTCTCTCTCTCAATCGGCGCCGACCGAGAGAGGAAGGAATAAGTAACAGCCCAACCAGCAATTTGGTGTTTCAGGTACGTGTGATGAAGGGGGGGAACCAGCAGGCCATATGGCGGGCTGGAGAGAGAGAGAGAGAGAGAGAGAGAGAGAGAGAGAGAGAGAGAGAGAGAGAGAGAGAGAGAGAGAGAGAGAGAGAGAGGTTGATGCTGACGACCATTTCATTTAGCGACAGCATGTTGTTGTTGGTGTTGTTCTTGTTGTTGTCTTTGTTGTATATATGTGTGTGTGTGTGTGTCTGTGTATATGTGTGTGTATGTATGTATGTATGTGTGTGTGTGTGTGTGTGTGTCTGTGTGTGTGTGTGTGTGTGTTCGTCAGCGACCTCCCTCATCCAGCTGGTCCCCCAAGTTGTGTTGTTACTATGACCTCCCCAGCAGTTCCCAGGGGTCAAGAAAGAGCCAAACTAGAAGGTGTTGTGATAACGTGTTATCGCTGAGGATATCTCTTAAGATAACCCCGGGGTCTTGTGTGTAGTCTGGGGGCCCCGCCGCCCCCCCTATATCATAGATATGTTATCAGTGTTATGATGCAACTTTACGGCGTCACCCGCTCCCCTCTTCTCCTCCTCGTTAATTAGAACCTTAAGCGCCTTTCATTATGAGAAGGCGCTAATGGTTTATGAATCTGTTTTCTTTTTTTTTCTTTTTTTCGTTATTTTTCGTTCGGAATTTACTTACGCGGGGGTGGGGGGGGGGGGTGGAATTAGCTACGCGAAAAATTACGGACGGGAAAAATGATTGAAGACAGAAATTATGTGAAAAATTATGGAAGTTAGAAATTAATTGTGTGAAAGATTATTGAAGTTAGAAATTAATTATGTGAAAAATTATGAGAGTCACAAATTAGATACGGGAAAAATTAACGACACGAGCTGTTGATGATGAGAAAATTTAAATATGTGAAAAATTATTTGAGTGAAATTTTTATTATGTTATGACTTAAGTACGTGGTAGATTGGGTTCGTTATGTTTTAAGTACCCGAAAGATTGGGTTCGTTATGTTTTAAGGACCCGAAAGATTGGGTTCGTTATGTTTTAAGGACCCGAAAGATTGGGTTCGTTATGTTTTAAGTACCCGAAAGACAAGGTATGTGAGTCACTCATTACGCTGAAAATCAATAATGTAAATATGTAAGTACGTGAAAAAAGTTAGCACCGAAAATTAAGGACGTGAAAAAATTAAGTGCTGAAAAATCAAAGCCGTTGAAAATTGTGTCGAAAAATCAAGAACGGTGAAAATTGTGCCGAAAAATCAAGAACGTTGAAAATTGTGTCGAAAAATCAAGGCTGTTGAAAATTGTGTCGAAAAATCAAGAACGTTGAAAATTGTGTCGAAAAATCAAAGCCGTTGAAAATTGTGTCGAAAAATCAAGAACGGTGAAAATTGTGTCGAAAAATCAAGGCCGTTGAAAATTGTGCCGAAAAATCAAGGCTGTTGAAAATTGTGCCGAAAAATCAAGAACGGTGAAAATTTAGTACCAAAAATCAAGGGCTCGAAGAATTTAAGTAACAAAATATTACTTTTAAAAGATCGTTTTTAAAGTATTTGAGTTGTTAGCGTAATAGAACACATGATCTAGAAGACACATTGTGCTAGATGATATACCAAAAATGCAAATTACTTCACAGAAACATATGTGATCCAGAGTAACAGGGTAACACTTTATGATCTATATAGGTCCCAACTGGTGGACGTGGCTGGCTTCCTGAGTGCTGCAGGAGCCTTAGATAGATGGGACTCAGAGGAAACAGACGATGAATGGCCCAACCCACCCACATACACATGTATATACATAAACGACCACACACGCACATATACATGTACATTTCAACGTATACATTCATATACATACACAGTAATATACATATAAACATGTGCATATTCATACTTCCTGCCTCCATCCATTTCTGCCCCCCCCCCCCCCCCCACCCCGCCAGGAAAAGACAACAAAGGCCACATTCGTTCACACTCAGTCTCTAGCTGTCACGTGTAATGCACCGAAACCACAGCTCCCTTTCCACATCCAGGCCCAACACACCTTTCCATGGTTTAACCCAGACGCTTCACATGCCCTGCTTCAATCCACTGACAGCTCGTCGACCCCGGTATATATCACATCGTTCCAATTCACTCTATTCCTTGCACGTCTTTCACCCTCCTGTATGTTCAGGCCCCGATCGCTCAAAATCTTTTACACTCCATCCTTCCACCTCTAATATGGTCTCCCACTTCTCGTTCCCTCCACATCTGACACATATCCTCTTCGTCAATTTTTTCCTCATGATATATATATATATATATATATATATATATATATATATATATATATATATATATATAATCAAATAAATATTTTTAATTTTTTCAGACACCGTTTTCTACCACATTAAGCCAAATTTTAAATGTCATTTCGCTGCAAATGTTCTGTTAGGGAAATTTTCTATACATATTGAAATTCTCTTATTAATTAGGGAACCTGATAATTGCACAGTGGCATTAGAACGGTGTCTAATGGCTCTATCTTTAATTACCTTAATTACATTTTACATTGGCGTATCGCAATATTGAATTCCCTTTAGAGGCAAGGCTAATGAGAATTATAATTCCCATTAATGTAACCCGAGGCAGTAGAAGGAGCATTCAAATTATTAGTCTGGCTTATGATAATTCAAGTGGAGAAAGTCATAAATTTCTAAGTGTCCATAAGTAGAGGCAAGACTTTTGTAAGTTGACAGCCCACACGACCATCACTTAAGTACTGACGTACATTTTGATGACTCAAAAATACGACAACATGTATAGGGATTATTCAATATATAATGATCCTTTGGTCCATAACTATTATTCACTTACGAAATGTATAATTCTACTACTACTGCTACTATCACTAATGATAATTATGATAAATGATAGATGATAATACTAATAATAGATAGTAGTAATGATAGCAATAATAATAATAGTGATGATAATAATAATAATAATTATAATAATTATAATAATAATGATAATAATAATAATGATAATGATGATATTAATAATAATATCGATAATAGTAATTATAGTGATACTGATGATGATAGTTATGATAATGATGATAATAATGATGAAAGTAATGATAATAATGATAATAGAATAATGATAAGATGATAATGATAATGACATTTATGATAAAGATAATGCTAATGATAATAGTAATGATGATGATAATACTTATGATAATGATAATAATAATGATAATGATGATAAAAGTAATGATAATAATGAGAATGATCAGCCCTTGCCTTAGTCAGGTACCCATTTATCGCCCAAATTTCTCTCTCTCTCTCTCTCTCTCTCTCTCTCTCTCTCTCTCTCTCTCTCTCTCTCTCTCTCTCTCTCTCTCTCTCTCTCTCTCTCCGTGACTAAGACCATGTCATTACCTAACGCCAATTAGCAGTTCTTGGCGCCTCCCTCCGACTGACCTAATTGGATAAAATGTCAAAGGGGAAGCCATTAGCCCTTAACTACCGGCGAACGATGCGTCTGCTGGTCATTAATACGACGCGGGTTTTACGTGCTGGTGTCATACCGACGTGGCACGTTGCCTGTCATCACAAGCGACGACGCGCCCTCACGACGAGGGGGGAAACGAGGAAGGAGAAGTTGTCTGGATTCGTCTCGTGTCGTTCTTTAGGCCCCACGAGGGAGGGACCCGGTCGTTTGTAATGTACGACCCAAACGTACACCAGAAGTCGTCCAGCACGACATACGACGCTGTCGTATTCTGCAGTATACGTACATGCGACTTCCGACCCAACACCGTCCTTTCTTCCCATATCCGACACCGTCGCAAACTCCCTCTTGCACATGACGCATCTGACACTCTGCGACGCGTCGCAAACTCCGTCTTGCACTCTGCGAAGCGTCGTAGTCCGTCGGAAGACGACAACGTATATCACATCGTCACATCCGACCCAGAACACCACATGCTATAACCTTCGCTCTACCTCGGGTCCTTCTATATCTCCCTCTACTTATATGCCTCCATCTAGGTTTCCCTCTTCTTAGGCGACAACCTCCATAGTGCCATCTTGCAACGCCCCATCTAGGCCACCATCGTACATGGCCCCATCTACGTTCCCCTCGTCTTTAACCGCCCCATCAAGACTGACATCTCACATGGCCCCCGTCGCAAATGGCCCCATCTAAGGCACCATATTTGATGGCCCCATTCTAAGCCTCCACTGTGTGCCTCCACTGGCAGAAAATACACTGTTAAAACGGACTACGCACCTTCATCCTTGGGATACACTGTAGTAGGAGGACTGGCTACTGTAGAAGGGCAACTTGCTACTGTAGTAGGAGGCCCGGCTGCTGTAGAAGGACGTCTTGCTACTGTAGTAGGAACCCGGCTGCTGTAGAAGGACGACTTGCTACTGTAGTAGGAACCCGGCTGCTGTAGAAGGACGTCTTGCTACTGTAGTAGGAACCCGGCTGCTGTAGAAGGACGTCTTGCTACTGTAGAAGGACGACTGGCTACTGTAGAAGGAAGCCCGGCTGCTGTAGAAGGGCGACTTGCTACTGTAGAAGGACGACTTGCTACTGTAGTAGGAAGCCCGGCTGCTGTAGAAGGACGACTTGCTACTGTAGTAGGAACCCGGCTGCTGTAGAAGGACGTCTTGCTACTGTAGTAGGAAGCCCGGCTGCTGTAGAAGGACGTCTTGCTACTGTAGAAGGACGACTGGCTACTGTAGAAGGAAGCCCGGCTGCTGTAGAAGGGCGACTTGCTACTGTAGAAGGACGACTTGCTACTGTAGTAGGAAGCCCGGCTGCTGTAGAAGGACGACTTGCTACTGTAGTAGGAAGCCCGGCTGCTGTACGAAGGACGACTGGCTCTGCCTCACTCCTGACGTGGCGCGTCGCAACTGTCCGAACGTTGCGAGGATGTTCTGCGAGGCTTTGACACCCAAGCACCGTCCCTCTCCATCCGTCGTGGGTTTAATGGTCAACTTCCGCGACTGGCCAGCAGTCCTAGCAGCCCCCCTTCTCTCTCTCTCTTCCTAGCCCCCTCCCCCAAGCTCTTAAGCAGCCCCCTCTCTTTCTCTTATCACGATGACAGCTGCTGCAGCAGCCCCACCTCCTCACCTGGGCGAGTACAGAGGAGCTCGCCGACAGGAAGTATAAGCTTATATTACTCGTCATTACCGACAGCAGTAATCCATCACGGTCCATAAATGTGGCGGTTGTCGTATTCATTTTGCAATTTGGGGTGATGCATTAGCCACCCACCAGGCGTCGGCGACGGGGGAGGACGCGGAGCGCGCCTAAGATGACGCAGAGGAAGGTCCTCGTCCAACATTAGACTTGCTTTAATGTGACGACCGAATTGTCATCGTCTCTAACTAGGGCGTGGTCGTCCCCGCCGCTCGTAATAGACCAATTGGAGGGAGGGAGGTGGTTTACCGCTCTTGTGTTTTCCTGGCGTCATTGGAAATGGTCGGTCATTTCCACCCGAAACCCAAGAATGACTCGGATATGATGATGAGTGTGAAGAACTATGATATATATATGACTCTATCAACATAGGAATAGGTACGGTTCGATTTCACGGAAGCTGGCGTGTCTGATGCTGAAACGCGCGTGGAAGGAGAAAGTAAATAGATGTGAGAGTACAACGTTTAGCGTGAGAGAGAGAGAGAGAGAGAGAGAGAGAGAGAGAGAGAGAGAGAGAGAGAGAGAGAGAGAGAGAGAGAGAGAGAGACCGTGGCAGCGAATGGAACCATGGGGAAGTGCTGAGGTAAGCCACAGAGTGGGTGAGCTAGACTACGTAAGGTTTTCTGAGGAAGCTGAGAAAATGCATTTGTTTTCCACACACACACACACACACACACACACACACACACACACACACACACACAGCCTCCCCCCCCCCCCCAGCCTTGGGGGAGGAGGAGCACTCCTCGCTAGGCTCCTTCTTCTCTTCCGTCTCCCTCCTTTGCTCCCTCCTTCTACGGTACGCAGGGCGAGAACGGGTCGTGCGACCGTGCAGAAGGGTCGTGCCGTCGTGCCCACCTGAGGTCGCACGGTCGTGCACAAGGGTCGTACCGCCGTGCTAGGGTCTCTCTCTCTCTCTCTCTCTCTCTCTCTCTCTCTCTCTCTCTCTCTCTCTCTCTCTCTCTCTCTCTCTCTCTCTCTCTCCCAATGACAGGGGACCATGATGGTTCGTGGTGAGGCACGCCCCGATCAGGCACGTTTTGATGGCCAGTCTTGTCCCTTAATGTCCCTTACATTGTCCGTGGCGTCCACACACACCGACCGTCCGTGGCGTCCACACACACCGACCGTCCGTGGCGTCCACACACACCGACCGTCCGTGGCGTCCACACAGACCGTCCATGGCGTCCACACACACCGTCCGTGGCGTCCACACAGACCGTCCGTGGCGTCCACACACACCGTCCGTGGCGTCCACGGAGAATCCATCCACGGACAAGTTGAGCTGTTCGAAATTTTGTCGTTGCACAAGTAAATTTTTGGTGAAAATTTGAGTAATAATAAGAAACAACAGTGGAAAAGACACGATTTGTCTTCTGGGATTGCCTCAGACATTTAGGTGAGGTGAAAGCCTCGGAAATGCGATGTAAATCGCTTCATTTACAGTAATTTACACAGTGACATACGGATGGAGATAGCCATCTCACGAGGGAGCCTTGAAAACCCGCGACAGCCATGTGACCAGCTGTTTCTCCTGAATTATTTACAGTGGGTAATGTTTACAGACGTCATTTACATATGTAAATCAGCAGATTGCTTTATTATGCAGATGAGGACGAGTGCATATTGTTTCATTGACCAAAATGTGTCACAATCATCAGAGAAGTGTGACATAAATGTATTTATCTTGGGATTATATATATGGGGACGAGAAAGAGGTCTGATTCCAAGTGAGGGGACAGACAGAGCTGCTGGAGGAGGTACAGAGCTGCTAGGGGAGGTACAGAGCTGCTGGAGGAGGTACAGAGCTGCTGGAGGAGGTACAGAACTGCTGGAGGAGGTACAGAACTGCTGAAGGAGGTACAGAACTGCTGGAGGAGGTACAGAGCTGCTGGAGGAGGTACAGAACTGCTGGAGGAGGTACAGAACTGCTGGAGGAGGTACAGAGCTGCTGGAGGAGGTACAGAGCTGCTGGAGGAGGTACAGAGCTGCTGGAGGAGGTACAGAGCTGCTGGTGGAGGTACAGAGCTGCTGGAGGAGGTACAGAGGAAGAGCGAATGCCAGAAACTGGCGCATCCGGCTTTGCTGGCGGATGTGGACATCATTCGCTAAAAGACTTTCCATGTACGCCACAGGTGTCTCTCTCTCTCTCTCTCTCTCTCTCTCTCTCTCTCTCTCTCTCTCTCTCTCTCTCTCTCTCTCTCTCTCTCTCTCTCTCTCTCTCCCTCTCTCCCTCTCTCCCTGCACTAAAGAACACACCCTCAACATGCGGCAGCTGCTCTTCTACCGCCTGGACCTGTTATGGGGAATCCGATATAATCCGTCTTTATATTTCGTATATAATTGTTATCTCTCTCTCTCTCTCTCTCTCTCTCTCTCTCTCTCTCTCTCTCTCTCTCTCTCTCTCTCTCTCTCTCGGGGGAGGGGAAGTTGTTGCTATTTTTTTTTTATCTATTTTCCCTCAGTACATCAGGTATTGTACACAGGACTGGATTTAACCCACTGAGTCAATGGACAGATCCCGGTCCGAACTGTGACGGTTATAATAGTCAAGACTCGATCCTTATTGATGACAGGAGGTTCAATCTGGGGGGGAAGGGGAGGTTCAATCTAAGGGGGGATGAGGGAAAGAAGGGAGGGAGGGGTGTGTGTGTGGGTGGTTCCACAATGTGAGATCGTTAAACACTTGCTCGATGTAGGCTCCAAAATGGTGGTGGTGAGGGATATGTGGTGCTGTGTCTCTCCTCGATCATACACACACACACACACACACACACACACACACCACTGTGGTTACCGTGGTCGGCCGTAAGAGTCACCACGGGGACCCCCATTGGGCTCGAATCCCAAGCGCGGCTCTTCCTTTTATCGACGAAGCCAGTCTCCTGGCTCCATTGTATATATATATATATATATATATATATATATATATATATATATATATATATATATATATATATATATATATATATATATATATTCCTATGAGTCCACGGGGAAAATGAAACACGATAAGTTCCCAAGTGCACTTTCGTGTAATAATCACATCATCAGGGGAGACACAAGAGAGAAATATAAGTCAGTTGATATACATCGAAGAGACGAAGCTAGGACGCCATTTGGTAAACAATATATATGTATATGTATATATATATATATATATATATATATATATATATATATATATATATATATATATATAGATAGATAGATAGATAGATAGATAGATAGATAGATCAATAGATATGCAGAGAGAGAGAGACTTACTCCCACGAGACCAGTTTTTTCTCGCCCTCCAAGACTTACCCCTCCAAATGCAGTCACCCTTGGAGGCTTTATCGTCTCGCCCTCCCCCACCGCTCTTGTCGTCCTCGATCTCCCCCTCGAGACCGAGACCCCTCTCCCTCCACATGCCACGCCCTCCTTCAAGGTAGACCTCGGAGCCTCGTCCTCGCGAGACCCTCCAAACCTCAAAACCCGTCCTCGCAAGCCTCCTCCTCCCTCACTCCCTCACTCCTCCTAACCCAACCCCCACAGCACCTCCCCTTCTACCCTACCCCTCCAAACAGGGCCCCAATCATCCCCTCCCCCAAACAGGGCCCCAACCATCCCCTCCCCACACAGGGCCCCAGCCATCCCCTCCCCACACAGGGCCCCAGCCATCCCTCCCCAAACAGGGCCCCAGCCATCCCCTCCCCACACAGGGCCCCAGCCATCCCTCTCCAAACAGGGCCTCAATCATTCCCCCTCCCCAAACAGGGCCCTAACCATCCCCTCCCCACACAGGGCCCCAGCCATCCCTCCCCAAACAGGGCCCCAACCATCCCCCTCCCCAAACAGGGCCCCAACCATCCCCTCCCCACAAAAGGGCCCTAACCATCCCCTCCCCAAACAGGGCCCCAACCATCCCCTCCCCAAACAGGGCCCCAACCATCCCCCCTCCCCACAAAAGGGCCCCAACCATCCCCTCCCCAACAGGGCCCCAACCATCCCCCTCCCCCCAAACAGGGCCCTAACCATCCCCTCCCCAAACAGGGCCCCAACCATCCCCTCCCCACAAAAGGGCCCCAACCATCCCCTCCCCACACAGGGCCCCAACCATCCCCTTCCCAACAGGGCCCCAACCATCCCCTCCCCAAACAGGGCCCTAACCATCCCCTCCCCACACAGGGCCCCAGCCATCCCCTCCCCAAACAGGGCCCTAACCATCCCCTCCCCACAAAAGGGCCCCAACCATCCCCCCTCCCCACAAAAGGGCCCTAACCATCCCCCTCCCCAAACAGGGCCCCCATCTCCTCCTCCCTCCCCCACGTCACTGGAGGCGTAAGAAAAATGCAAATAATTCCATGTCGTGTCAATCCGGCCGTGCGCAGCACCTGGTCATTTGGCCACCGCCAAAGGTGATCATTTCGGCCCGGGCCAAAATTTCAGGCTTCAATTTTCGTGTACTGCGACCTGTTGTGATCACTCCATTATTGGACACACCCACGCATCTGCATCCTCTCTCTCTCTCTCTCTCTCTCTCTCTCTCTCTCTCTCTCTCTCTCTCTCTCTCTCTCTCTCTCTATATGTGAAATCCAGCGATGGGGCTAAGAAATGTTACCGGGCTCAAGGCTCGCTTACTCTTTCTCCTCCTCCCACTTCTTTTTCTTCTTTTTCTCCTCTTCTTCCTCCTCCTCCTCTTCCTTCTCCTTTTTCTTCTTCTTCTTCTTGTACTTCTTCTTCTTCTTCATCTCCACTACCCCTCCTTCTCTTCCTCCAACTCCTCCGCCTCTCCTTCTTCTTCTTCTTCTTCTTCTACTTCTTCTTCTTCTTCTTCTTCTCCACTACCCCTCCTTCTCTTCCTCCAACTCCTCCTCCTCTCCTTCTTCTTCTTCTTCTTCTTCTTCTTCTTCTTCTTCTTCTTCTTCTTCTTCTTCTTCTTCTTCTTCTTCTTCTTCTTCTTCTTTTAATCTTCTTCTTCTTCTGTTCTTCTTCTTCTTCTTCTTCCTTCTTCTTCTTCTTCTTTTCTCTTCTTCTTCTTCTTCTTCTTCTTCTTCTTCTTCTTCTTCTCTTCTTCTTCTTCTTCTTCTCTTCTTCTTCTTCTTCTACTTCTTCTTCTTCTTTCTTCTTCTCTTCTTCTTCTTCTTCTTCTTCTTCTTCTTCTTCTTCTTCTTCTTCTTTTATCTTCTTCTTCTTCTTCCTTCTTCTTCTTCTTCTTCTTCTTCTTCCTTCTTCTTCTTCTTATTCTTCTTCTTCTTCTTCTTCTTCTCCACTACCCCTCCTTCTCTTCCTCTCTCTCTCTCTCCCTGCACTAAAGAACACACCCTCAACATGCGGCAGCTGCTCTTCTACCGCCTGGACCTGTTATGGGGAATCGATATAATCCGTCTTTATATTTCGTATATAATTGTTATCTCTCTCTCTCTCCTCTCTTCTCTCTCTCTCTCCCAATGACAGGGGACCATGATGGTTCGTGGTGAGGCACGCCCCGATCAGGCACGTTTTGATGGCCAGTCTTGTCCCTTAATGTCCCTTACATTGTCCGTGGCGTCCACGGAGAATCCATCCACGGACAAGTTGAGCTGTTCGAAATTTTGTCGTTGCACAAGTAAATTTTTGGTGAAAATTTGAGTAATAATAAGAAACACAGTGGAAAAGACACGATTTGTCTTCTGGGATTGCCTCAGACATTTAGGTGAGGTGAAAGCCACGGAAATGCGATGTAAATCGCTTCATTTACAGTAATTTACACAGTGACATACGGATGGAGATAGCCATCTCACGAGGGAGCCTTGAAAACCCGCGACAGCCATGTGACCAGCTGTTTCTCCTGAATTATTTACAGTGGGTAATGTTTACAGACGTCATTTACATATGTAAATCAGCAGATTGCTTTATTATGCAGATGAGGACGAGTGCATATTGTTTCATTGACCAAAATGTGTCACAATCATCAGAGAAGTGTGACATAAATGTATTTATCTTGGGATTATATATATGGGGACGAGAAAGAGGTCTGATTCCAAGTGAGGGGACAGACAGAGCTGCTGGAGGAGGTACAGAACTGCTGGAGGAGGTTACAGAGCTGCTGGAGGAGGTTACAGAGCTGCTGGAGGAGGTACAGAGCTGTGGAGGAGGTACAGAGTGCTGGAGGAGGTACAGAGCTGTGGAGGAGGTACAGAGGAAGAGCGAATGCAGAAACTGGCGCATCCGGCTTTGCTGGCGGATGTGGACATCCTTCGCTAAGACTTTCCATGTACGCCACAGGTGTCTCTCTCTCTCTCTCCCACAGTGGGTCACCCGACACGGGGCCTCGGATAGTGGAGGTGGGGGAGACCATTTGTTTACAGTTTGTGATAATTGCCCTGGGAGATGGACGTGAGGAGGAGGGGGAGGGTTGACACGATCCCTCCCTCCCGCCCTATATAGAGTGGCGCTGATTGGATGAGGATCGTAACCCTGGTAAAGATTGATCTCCTGTGGCTGATGAATGTTTGGTCAAGGGAGTTGATGAGCCACGCTCTTCATATTGCCTCCCAAGACACCAACATATATATATATATATATATATATATATATATATATATATATATATATATATATATATATATATATTGGAAAGGATCACAATTTTGCGCGTGATCAAGATATTCCTATGAGTCCACGGGGAAAATGAAACTGACTGTTATATTTCCCTCTTGTGTCTCCCCTGATGATGTGATTATTACACGAAAGTGCACTTGGGAACTTTTCGTGTTTCATTTTCCCCGTGGACTCATAGGAATATATATATATATATATATATATATATATATATATATATATATATATATATATATATATATATATATATATATATATATATATATATATATATAGGTCACAAGGACCTTGAACGCGACGGAACGACCCTTGAGCAAGAGCCAAGACCCCTCGAACACGACGTATGACCCTTAGCACGACGTACGACCTTCAAACACGACGTACGACCCCTTGAGCACGACGTACAACCCCCTCTAACACGACGTATGTCCTTGATGAAAACGTAAGACCCCTCGAAAACGACATACAACTCCTCGAGCACGAAAGACGACTCCTGGGCCATGATGACCTGGGCCTTTGATTTGACCCCCTTTAAGGAATTAGGTCAAAAGCCAGGCCACCGTACTAAAGGGTCGTAGCGTCGCACCGTGGTGCAGGGGTCGTACCGTTACGATGCAGAGGGGTCGTACCGTCGTGTCTAAGACGTCGTACCGTCGTGTCTAAGACGTCGTACCGTCGTGTCTAAGACGACGTACCGTCGTGTCTAAGGGATTCATGCCCACCCTCTTCCCTTCCCCTTTGACCTCTTGACCTGTCAAACATCTCACCTCAGCAGGTCGTGACTGGTTTGATACAGGACCTGCCGTACTCTGTATAAAGGAGGTGGTTACCTGAATGGAACAGGCCCATACATATATCAATTCCAATGAATCCACTTCATTTACGACCCTTTGACCATGTCGTAAATCTGGCTGTTATTATCTTTCTGTGAGAGATGGATCTGTGTTATCCATCATGTGAGCCAGGGAGTGAGAGAGGAGAATGGAGAGGGATGTGATCAGAAAATGGAGAGGGATGTGATAAGGAAATGGTGAGGGATGTGATAAGGAAATGGTGAGGGATGTGATAAGAGAATGGAGAGGGATGTGATAAGGAAATGGTGAGGGATGTGATAAGAAAATGGAGAGGGATGTGATAAGAAAATGGAGAGGGATGTGATAAGGAAATGGGGAGGGATGTGATAAGGAAATGGGGAGGGATGTGATAAGAAAATGGAGAGGGATGTGATAAGGAAATGGAGAGGGATGTGATAAGGAAATGGAGAGGGATGTGATAAGGAAATGGAGAGGGATGTGATAAGGAAATGGAGAGGGATGTGATAAGGAAATGGAGAGGGATGTGATAAGGAAATGGAGAGGGATGTGATAAGAAAATGGAGAGGGATGTGATAAGGAAATGGAGAGGGATGTGATAAGGAAATGGTGAGGGATGTGATAAGAAAATGGAGAGGGATGTGATAAGGAAATGGTGAGGGATGTGATAAGAAAATGGAGAGGGATGTGATAAGGAAATGGTGAGGGATGTGATAAGAATTTGGTTAGGGATGTGATAACAGGGAGAGAGGCAAGATAACCACCAAACAGAGGTCATGATAACTGATAACATCTCAAGATAACTGGATCATGATAACTGATAACATCTCAAGATAACTGGATCATGATAACTGATAACATCTCAAGATAACTGGATCATGATAACTGATAACATCTCAAGATAACTGGATCATGATAACTGATAACATATCAAGATAACTGGATCATGATAACTGATAACATCTCAAGATAACTGGATCATGATAACTGATAACATCTCAAGATAACTGGATCATGATAACTGATAACATCTCAAGATAACTGGATCATGATAACTGATAACATCTCAAGATAACTGGATCATGATAACTGATAACATCTCAAGATAACTGGATCATGATAACTGATAACATCTCAAGATAACTGGATCATGATAACTGATAACATATCAAGATAACTGGATCATGATAACATTTCTGTGATGTTTGACTTGCTTTTGGTCACCTTCTGGATTCCATCAGTTCACCACAGATTCCACAATGTCTCTCTCTCCCTCTCTGAAGACCGCCTCCCGGATACACCTGTCCCTCCTACTGATCGTAGCGTTCGCCCACCAAGAACTGCAACCCAGAAAGTTAGCCTCAGACTGACGCGTCTCAAAATGTTATACCATCGCCCTCATTCTGTCTCACAAAGTTGTGTCCTTCATTTTTGGCGTATGTATATCTCTGCTAGTCTTCAAACCCATGGCTGTGGTGAACGAAATTCATCTTTATTTCCTTTTTTTTCTTTTTTCTTTTTTCTTCTTCGATCTGGGAACGAAGTGGAGAACCTTGAAATCGGGAGGTGATTGATTCAGCAATTTCTTATATGAGGCTGCATCTTTCAACAGACCCCAGCGCATCTCTCTCTCTCTCTCTCTCTCTCTCTCTCTCTCTCTCTCTCTCTCTCTCTCTCTCTCTCTCTCTCTCTCTCTCTCTCTCTCTCCTTTCGGATGATTTAAGAGCTGTTACGATAAGCATCTGGCACAGATCATGGCTCCGATGTGGGACAGAGACATAAGCAAAAAAGGAGAGAGAAAGAAAAAAAAAAGAGAGGAAAAAAAAGGCAATATCCCAAAGGGACCAGTTTGGTCCCAAGGCCCTGTCCCAAGGATGGCGTGTGGGGACCCCCCAATGTTAATATAAATTATGAATGGATTTCATAATGTCATGTTGTCCTCTGTTAGACCAATGGCCTTGTGGAAGACAGCTTCAGTAAATCCAGCATTCAAATTTGTTTAGTGTATCTATCTCCTTACCCTATATATATATATATATATATATATATATATATATATATATATATATATATATATATATATATATATATATATATAGGGTATATATATATATATATATATATATATATATATATATATATATATATATATATATATATATATATATATATATATATATATATATATTCCTCCTTCATCTATATTCTATATACCTGTGTGTCAAACCCACCCTTCCACCTCCCTCTCTTATACCCCTAGATCCACCATTCCCTCGACCTAGCAGGGGCGGCGGCATGAGAAGTAGGAGAAGCCTAGCGCCCCCTCTCCTCCCTGACCCACACACACAGACACACACATTGATATTCGTCAAAGTTGTTGTGTTGTCAGGATTAGCATCCCCGCCTTCGCTAATGCTCAAAAATTTATTCCCGGTGTTCAAAAGGCGTCAGGTTGCGGTTTGGGGTGGCAATATCCCCGCCTCCCTTTATGGGCCCAAATTTCCCAGGATTTCTCCCTGTTTTTCTTTAAAGGTTTTTTAAATTTTTCGCGGGAATCATAAGTCAAGGCCCGGGGGAAATTAATTAATATGGTAGTGTATATCTGCGGCGGGCCCGGAAGGGGCCGAGGCGTCCCCTTTGACGAAGTGGCTCAGCTCCTTGACCCACAGAAAACGAGGGCGTCGTCTCCTCCTTCCCTCCCTTCCTCTGACGAGGCTGACGCGGGGGGGTTTTAACCACCTAAAAGCCCCCAAACCCCCCCGTGGGCGGGCAGCGAGACGTAAAACGCCCCCCCAAGGGGCCAACTAAACGAAAAACCCCAGGGCGTAGATGTAGGGAAAATTCCCCCCCCAAGGGGCCCCCCCTCGCCCCCCCTTTTAAACAATGCCCTTTGGGGGAAAGCACGGTCCCCGCGAGTGGGGCCCCCCCCCAAAATGAAACCCCAACTATAAAACAGTTCCTTTTCCTTTTTTTTTGTCACCCTTTTTTGACCTCTTTTTCCCCCTTTCCCCCTCCTTTTCCCCCTCCTCCCCCTCCCCCCCGTTCCACAAGGGGGTTTTTGGGGGGGCCCTTGTGTGATCAAGGGGGTCGGGGGGCCCCTTTTTGGGGATCAAGGGGTTTTGGGCCCCTTTGGGGAACAAGGGGGGCGTGGGCCCCTTTTGGGGATCAAAAAGGGTTTTTGCCCTTGTGGATCAAAAAGGGTTCCCTGCCTTTGTGAACAAAGGGGGTTTTGTTTTCCTTTGTGGGGTCGGGGGGGCCGGGGCCCCTTTTGTGAAACAAGGGTCGTGCCCCCTTTTGTGATCAAGGGTCGTGCCCTCGCGTCAGGAGGTCCAAGCCATGTCTTGGACAGGGGCCCCTTTTTAAACCAAAAAAGCGTCCTAGTTTCGCTCTTTTGATGTTTTAAAACAACTGACTGTTATATTTTTCCCCTTGTGTCTCCCCGAAGAAAGTGATTATGACAGAAAATGCACTTGGAACTTATCTTTTTCATTTTTCCCCCCTGGACTCATATATATATATATAAAATTATATAAATAAATAAAATAATAAATTTTAATAAATATATTATATATATATATATAAAATTTATGTATATATAAAATATATAATATATATATATTTTATAATATATATATAAATAAAAATAAAATATATATATATATTAAAATATATATATAATACAAACCCCCCCAACAGCCAGGGGCGAACCCGGGACCCTTTTGCGACAGGCCCGGGGAAACTCCCCCCTTGGCTATGGTCCCGCCTGTGGCACAGGGGTCCCGGGTTCGATTCCACTTCGAGTGTAGTGGGACCCTTGTAGCTGGCGTCTCTAATGCTCTTAGTGTCCATACAGAAGGAGAATCGAACCCCGAGACAGTCGACCTTGTCTGTCATGGTTCTCCTTGTCGGATGTCGGGAGGCGCTGGTTGGGGAAACGGGTAAAAGACGGGGGTTGAATGGCAGACTCACAGTCTGGTGAGTCGTGACTCACAGGCCCGCCCCTGGCGGACAGACCACTCACGCCTGGTTTAGTCCCTGAGTCACAGCTCGGGGGCGGACTTACTCACTCACTGCCTGGTGAGTCGTGAGTCACAGCTCGGTGCGGACAGACTCACTCACTGCCTGGTGAGTCGTGAGTCACAGCTCGGTGGCGGACTGACTCACTCACTGCCTGGTGAGTCGTGAGTCACAGCTCGGTGCGGACTGACTCACTCACTGCCTGGTGAGTCGTGAGTCACAGCTCGGTGCGGACTGACTCACTCACTGCCTGGTGAGTCGTGAGTCACAGCTCGGTGCGGACTGACTCACTCACTGCCTGGTGAGTCGTGAGTCACAGCTCGGTGCGGACTGACTCACTCACTGCCTGGTGAGTCGTGAGTCACAGCTCGGTGCGGACTGACTCACTCACTGCCTGGTGAGTCGTGAGTCACAGCTCGGTGCGGACTGACTCACTCACTGCCTGGTGAGTCGTGAGTCACAGCTCGGTGGCGGACTGACTCACTCACTGCCTGGTGAGTCGTGAGTCACAGCTCGGTGCGGACTGACTCACTCACTGCCTGGTGAGTCGTGAGTCACAGCTCGGTGCGGACTGACTCACTCACTGCCTGGTGAGTCGTGAGTCACAGCTCGGTGCGGACTGACTCACTCACTGCCTGGTGAGTCGTGAGTCACAGCTCGGTGCGGACTGACTCACTCACTGCCTGGTGAGTCGTGAGTCACAGCTCGGTGCGGACTGACTCACTCACTGCCTGGTGAGTCGTGAGTCACAGCTCGGTGCGGACTGACTCACTCACTGCCTGGTGAGTCGTGAGTCACAGCTCGGTGCGGACTGACTCACTCACTGCCTGGTGAGTCGTGAGTCACAGCTCGGTGCGGACTGACTCACTCACTGCCTGGTGAGTCGTGAGTCACAGCTCGGTGCGGACTGACTCACTCACTGCCTGGTGAGTCGTGAGTCACAGCTCGGTGCGGACTGACTCACTCACTGCCTGGTGAGTCGTGAGTCACAGCTCGGTGCGGACTGACTCACTCACTGCCTGGTGAGTCGTGAGTCACAGCTCGGTGCGGACTGACTCACTCACTGCCTGGTGAGTCGTGAGTCACAGCTCGGTGCGGACTGACTCACTCACTGCCTGGTGAGTCGTGAGTCACAGCTCGGTGCGGACTGACTCACTCACTGCCTGGTGAGTCGTGAGTCACAGCTCGGTGCGGACTGACTCACTCACTGCCTGGTGAGTCGTGAGTCACAGCTCGGTGCGGACTGACTCACTCACTGCCTGGTGAGTCGTGAGTCACAGCTCGGTGCGGACTGACTCACTCACTGCCTGGTGAGTCGTGAGTCACAGCTCGGTGGCGGACTGACTCACTCACTGCCTGGTGAGTCGTGAGTCACAGCTCGGTGCGGACTGACTCACTCACTGCCTGGTGAGTCGTGAGTCACAGCTCGGTGCGGACTGACTCACTCACTGCCTGGTGAGTCGTGAGTCACAGCTCGGTGCGGACTGACTCACTCACTGCCTGGTGAGTCGTGAGTCACAGCTCGGTGCGGACTGACTCACTCACTGCCTGGTGAGTCGTGAGTCACAGCTCGGTGGCGGACTGACTCACTCACTGCCTGGTGAGTCGTGAGTCACAGCTCGGTGCGGACTGACTCACTCACTGCCTGGTGAGTCGTGAGTCACAGCTCGGTGCGGACTGACTCACTCACTGCCTGGTGAGTCGTGAGTCACAGCTCGGTGCGGACTGACTCACTCACTGCCTGGTGAGTCGTGAGTCACAGCTCGGTGCGGACTGACTCACTCACTGCCTGGTGAGTCGTGAGTCACAGCTCGGTGCGGACTGACTCACTCACTGCCTGGTGAGTCGTGAGTCACAGCTCGGTGCGGACTGACTCACTCACTGCCTGGTGAGTCGTGAGTCACAGCTCGGTGCGGACTGACTCACTCACTGCCTGGTGAGTCGTGAGTCACAGCTCGGTGCGGACTGACTCACTCACTGCCTGGTGAGTCGTGAGTCACAGCTCGGTGCGGACTGACTCACTCACTGCCTGGTGAGTCGTGAGTCACAGCTCGGTGCGGACTGACTCACTCACTGCCTGGTGAGTCGTGAGTCACAGCTCGGTGCGGACTGACTCACTCACTGCCTGGTGAGTCGTGAGTCACAGCTCGGTGCGGACTGACTCACTCACTGCCTGGTGAGTCGTGAGTCACAGCTCGGTGCGGACTGACTCACTCACTGCCTGGTGAGTCGTGAGTCACAGCTCGGTGCGGACTGACTCACTCACTGCCTGGTGAGTCGTGAGTCACAGCTCGGTGCGGACTGACTCACTCACTGCCTGGTGAGTCGTGAGTCACAGCTCGGTGGCGGACTGACTCACTCACTGCCTGGTGAGTCGTGAGTCACAGCTCGGTGCGGACTGACTCACTCACTGCCTGGTGAGTCGTGAGTCACAGCTCGGTGCGGACTGACTCACTCACTGCCTGGTGAGTCGTGAGTCACAGCTCGGTGCGGACTGACTCACTCACTGCCTGGTGAGTCGTGAGTCACAGCTCGGTGGCGGACTGACTCACTCACTGCCTGGTGAGTCGTGAGTCACAGCTCGGTGGCGGACTGACTCACTCACTGCCTGGTGAGTCGTGAGTCACAGCTCGGTGGCGGACTGACTCACTCACTGCCTGGTGAGTCGTGAGTCACAGCTCGGTGCGGACTGACTCACTCACTGCCTGGTGAGTCGTGAGTCACAGCTCGGTGCGGACTGACTCACTCACTGCCTGGTGAGTCGTGAGTCACAGCTCGGTGCGGACTGACTCACTCACTGCCTGGTGAGTCGTGAGTCACAGCTCGGTGCGGACTGACTCACTCACTGCCTGGTGAGTCGTGAGTCACAGCTCGGTGCGGACTGACTCACTCACTGCCTGGTGAGTCGTGAGTCACAGCTCGGTGCGGACTGACTCACTCACTGCCTGGTGAGTCGTGAGTCACAGCTCGGTGCGGACTGACTCACTCACTGCCTGGTGAGTCGTGAGTCACAGCTCGGTGCGGACTGACTCACTCACTGCCTGGTGAGTCGTGAGTCACAGCTCGGTGCGGACTGACTCACTCACTGCCTGGTGAGTCGTGAGTCACAGCTCGGTGCGGACTGACTCACTCACTGCCTGGTGAGTCGTGAGTCACAGCTCGGTGGCGGACTGACTCACTCACTGCCTGGTGAGTCGTGAGTCACAGCTCGGTGCGGACTGACTCACTCACTGCCTGGTGAGTCGTGAGTCACAGCTCGGTGCGGACTGACTCACTCACTGCCTGGTGAGTCGTGAGTCACAGCTCGGTGCGGACTGACTCACTCACTGCCTGGTGAGTCGTGAGTCACAGCTCGGTGCGGACTGACTCACTCACTGCCTGGTGAGTCGTGAGTCACAGCTCGGTGGCGGACTGACTCACTCACTGCCTGGTGAGTCGTGAGTCACAGCTCGGTGCGGACTGACTCACTCACTGCCTGGTGAGTCGTGAGTCACAGCTCGGTGCGGACTGACTCACTCACTGCCTGGTGAGTCGTGAGTCACAGCTCGGTGCGGACTGACTCACTCACTGCCTGGTGAGTCGTGAGTCACAGCTCGGTGCGGACTGACTCACTCACTGCCTGGTGAGTCGTGAGTCACAGCTCGGTGGCGGACTGACTCACTCACTGCCTGGTGAGTCGTGAGACATGTCTTTACTCCTATGTATACACACACACACACACACACACACACACACACACACACACATACATAATGACGGGAAGGGAGATGAGGCTTCACAGACAGAAGGGAAACGAGGCCTTCGAGACCTGCTCACGAGGGAAGACCCTATTAGAGGTCTCGTATCGAGACCCACCCCAAACCTCCCTCCCTCCCTCCCTCCATCCCTCCCTCCCTCCCTCCCTCCCTCCCTCCCTCCCTCCCTGGAGGCGATGGGTTGGGGAAGCCGGTTACCAGCCAGACATGGTGAGGGAGAGAGATGGTCCTCATTAGATTCGTGGAACTTCGAAGCGAATTCATGATGACTGTGGTATGTGGTGGGTGGTGGTGCTGGTATGTGGTGGGCGGTGGTGGTATGTGGTGGGCGGTGGTGGTATGTGGTGGGTGGTGGTGGTAGTATGTGGTGGATATGTTAGCACATCCCTCCTCCCTACCCATTTATAATATACCATACCCTAGTAGATACTAGAATAGTATGGCTTTATAGAACTATATTCCAAAGTGGTGTCTCAGGGTTAGAAATGCTATATAAAGGAGTTATTGCAGGATGTAGCAACGTGTTCACGTAATTAGGTTTGCAGTAAGAGGTGTGTGGTATATGCAGATAGTGCGGTACGATCCTTCGAGCACGACGGTACGATCCTTCGAGCACGACGGTACGATCCTTTGAACACGACGGTACGATCCTTCGAGCACGACGGTACGATCCTTCGAGCACGACGGTACGATCCTTTGAACACGACGGTACGATCCTTTGAACACGACGGTACGATCCTTCGAGCACGACGGTACGATCCTTCGAGCACGACGGTACGATCCTTTGAACACGACGGTACGATCCTTTGAACACGACGGTACGATCCTTCGAGCACGACGGTACGATCCTTCGAGCACGACGGTACGATCCTTTGAACATGACGGTACGATTCTTCGAACACGACAGTACGATCCTTTGGCGATAATGGCCTGGCCTTTGACCTAATACTAAGGGAAAGCCAATAGACAGTTCGGAAAGAAACACTTCTGGAAGAACCATCATTCATCCACTCGACCCCGCCACCATCTCTTACTGCCACCAGAGATCCCTCGTCCCCTTGTTGCAGTTCGACTTCACAACCACATCCAGCTCATCCGACGGGTCTTGTGAAATGAAGCCTTCAGGAAGGTTGTAGGAGAGTTCTTGTGAGTAATGACTTGAATGGACGGGTTGTAGGAGTGGAAGACTTTGGGGAGGACTTGTTGGAGGTATTTTTGAGTGCTTGATAGAAAGGTAAGGATATAGATGTACGAGTGACCGTTAGATCCTTAGGTCACAACATCTTTTCACTTCGTTATATAATTCACTTTTCATTCTTAATCTCTCTATCACCATCTATTATCATCATTATCTCTCTTCCTTACTTTCCTTTGACAAAGGTTTCCATTCAGTCGAGAGAGAGAGAGAGAGAGAGAGAGAGAGAGAGAGAGAGAGAGAGAGAGAGAGAGAGAGAGAGAGAAGAGAGTGATTAACTTTAACACAAATTATTGAAGTGGAAGACACAAGTTGTGAATAATCTCTAATTGGCAGAAGAAAATTGTCCGAATCCGCTCATTCCGATTGACCCCTTAACAGCCATTAGTACGACCCTAATCACACTCCGTTTGAGAGCCGTTAATTAGCCCCGCGTTAACGACCGCTAATGAGCACCAATCATGACAGTCATTAGTACTATTCGAAGCGTAGTTACAATAACCCCCACCAGGTTACCTCCAGCACTACACGCAACGCAACCCACTCCGGATCTGCATTGGTCGCACGCCACGTTTAAAAGGCTGTTGGAATCAGAGAATGACCTTAGAATCAAAGGCTGCTGGGATCAGAGAATGACCTTAGAATCAAAGGCTGCTGGGATCAGAGAATGACCTTAGAATCAAAGGCTGCTGGGATGCAAGAGGCTCTTAGAATCAAAGGCTGCTGGGATGCAAGAGGCTCTTAGAATCAAAGGCTGCTGGGATGCAAGAGGCTCTTAGAATCAAAGGCTGCTAGAATCAGAGAATGACCTTAGAATCAAAGGCTGTTGGGATCAGAAGATGACCTTAGAATCAAAGGCTGCTGGGATCAGAGACTGACCTTAGAATCAAAGGCTGCTAGATCAGAGAATGACCTTAGAATCAAAGGCTGCTGGGATGCAAGAGGCTCTTAGAATCAAAGGCTGCTGGGATGGAAGAGGCTCTTACAATCAAAGGCTGCTAGAATCAGAGAATAGGCCTTAGAATCAAAGGCTGCTGGGATGCAAGAGGCTCTTAGAATCAAAGGCTGACTCTAGAATCAATTGATAATGAGTTCTAGGACACAGGGATTGAGGTTTCTCGTCTTCTTCGGCCTAACGTGAGGTCACAATGCATTGCCACCGGTGCGCCCTGGGGGTCGTCGAAGGAGGAGGCGAGAAACCAACTTGAATATTCCGCATCCTTCACACTGAATTGCTGGAGATCCTACAGGCTCTGTGGGGGATTCCAATCCCACATGTGTTGGTATCAAAGAGACAAGAAGAGATCTAATCACAGGTGTTTTGAGTGGGGGGACCCGAATCTTCAACCCCTGGCGGTGTTTACGTCTGAAAAGGGGCCACAGTGATTGGTAATAGGAGTGGCCAGTCGCCTAGTATACTGATTGGTAGCTGGAGTAGCTAATCTGGCATGCTGATTGGTAGTTGGAGTAACTAGTCTCTTGGAATACTGATTGGTGATTGGAATATCCGATCTCTTGACATACTGATTGGTAGTTGGAGTATCCAGTAGTCTCCTAGCATACTGATTGGTACCTGGAGTAGCTAATCCCCTAGCATACTGATTGGAAATTTGGAGAATCCAATCTCTTAGCACACTGATTGGAAATTGAAGTATCCAATCTCCTTGCACACTGATTGGAAATTGAAGTATCCAATCTCCTTGCACACTGATTGGAAATTGAAGTATCCAATCTCCTTGCTCACTGACTGTTAACTCGGGTCTCCAATCTCTTGGCAGACTGATTGGTAATTGGAGTATCCAATCTTGTGGGCCAGATATCGAATCTCCAGATGTCTGTCAGGTTGGGAGACAAGTCAGAAAATGTAATGCCACACTTGTCTCATTAGGAGATCCTAAACCATTCCTGGACTTCTGACAGGTTTTTTTTTTTTGCCCCCCATCATTTACGTATCCAGTGAGAGAGAGAGAGAGAGAGAGAGAGAGAGAGAGAGAGAGAGAGAGAGAGAGAGAGAGAGAGAGAGAGACGACATCCACATTGGTCATGATGAAACAACTAAAACAGATCCACTTTTTCTCCTTCTTCATATAGTTAAGAAATGAATAATTGCATCTTGAAATATAGAGATGATATATATATATATATATATATATATATATATATATATATATATATATATATATATATATATATATATATATATATTCGCCATTTTCCTCGTTAGCGAGGTAGCGTTAAGAACAGAGGACTGAGCCTTTGAGGGAATATCCTCACTTGGCCCCTTTCTCTATTCCTTCTTTTGGAAAATTAAAAACGAGAGGGGAGGATTTCCAGCCCGCCCGCTCCCTCTCCTTTTAGTCGCCTTCTAAGACACGCAAGGAATTCATGGGAAATATTCGTGGCGTTACCTCGCTGACTCGGGAAACAGCGACTAAATATAATGATATAATGATATATATATATATATATATATATATATATATATATATATATATATATATATATATATATATATATATATATATATATGTGTGTGTGTGTGTGTGTGTGTGTGATTGACTCTCTCGTCTCAGGGAAGCAGCGTCAAGAAAAAGGGAACAATGGCTTCGTTTGCACACTGGCTGCCTCCGCTGTCATGTACAATGTGCAGAAGCCGTGGGCCAGCTATTGCCGGCCAGCTGCATATTTTACCTCGCCTGATTCACAAGCTCTGCTTTGCGCAGCACCACATACCACATCGATCCCCCCTCTCCCCTACCTCTCTCTCTCTCTCTCTCTCTCTCTCTCTCTCTCTCTCTCTCTCTCTCTCTCTCTCTCTCTCTCTCTCTCTCTCTCTCTCTCTCTCTCTATCTATCTATCTCTATCTTTCTATCTATCTATCTATCTGTCTATATATATATATATATATATATATATATATATATATATATATATATATATATATATATATATATACCTTCCCGCCCTGCCTAAGGAGACCTTTTTATATCATTCGCAATTATGAGTCTCTTGCAGCACTCAGGAAGTTGGCCACGTCCACCGGTCTTAAACACACACACACACACACACACACACACACACACACACACACACACACACACACACACACACATTCTTCTTCCTTCGTAAACAGATACGTAAACAGGTAGATATCTAGAAATGGTTTTTCATAATAAGATTCTAATTGGCATTATTTCATTCCAAGACTAATTAAGGATAGAAAAACAGTTTAATGATCTTTGGTAATTAGGCATTGTAGATCATTAGCGATAAAGCGAAGGTCTCTCTCTCTCTCTCTCTCTCTCTCTCTCTCTCTCTCTCTCTCTCTCTCTCTCTCTCTCTCTCTCTCTCTCTCTCTCTCTCTCTCTCCTCTCTTATTCGACAATGTTTTGTGTTTCATCACCACAATAGCGCCATCTTGTAGGCCAGAGAGACGGAATGTCGTTTATAAAGTCGAAAACCCTTCGCTGGAGTGATGATTGGCCCAAGAAGACCTTTTTCCGCCGTTATGTACAAGTGTTTTAAGGGCTATATTTCCTCTCAGGGGTTTTTTTTGTCCTTTGTTGGTGAGGGAGGGTGCTGGTTCATTCCTTGAGCACGACGGTACGACTTGTGAGCACGACGGTACGACCCTTGAGCACGACGAGATACGACCCTTGAGCACGAAGGTATACGACCCTTGAGCACGACGGTACACGACCCTTGAGCACGACGGTATACGACCCCTGAGCACGACGAGATACGACCCTTGAGCACGACGGTACACGACCCTTGAGCACGACGGTACACGACCCTTGAGCACGACTGGTATACGACCCTTGAGCACGACGGTACACGACCCTTGAGCACGACGGTACACGACCCTTGAGCACGACGGTATACGACCCTTGAGCACGACTGTATACGACCCTTGAGCACGACGGTACGACCCTCGAGCAGGAAGGTACGACACTTTGGCATAACGTTACGACCCTTGAGCACGAGGTTCAACCCTTAAGTATCTTGGCGTGACCTTATACCTGACCTTAGGTCAGGTCAGAGAGAAAGACAAGTGAGTAGAATTCCAGGGAAAAATGAATTGGGATGTAATAGGAAATATGAGTGAATGGGTAAGGGAAGGGAAGTTTAGAAATAATGGGTAAAAGAGGATAAGAAATTAGGTTCAAGACTGATGTAAGTTGAATAGAAGTAGAGTGCAGAGGATTTTTTGATCGTTAATACATGATAGGAGTGTGGAAGAGAGGGGTTCTTTTATTTTTTGGAAGTGAGTGAGTGCTTTGACTGATTTGACGCCAGGGATCGATTCTTAATGCTTGGGATCTGAATGCAAGAGTGGGCGATGTGACAATTGAAACTATTATTGAGGGTTAATGTGAATGATAATAATCTAAAAGTTTTTGAGACATAAAAGAAGAAAAGGTATTTACATAAACATACATGAGTGAAAGGGATGGGGTGGTGTTCAGCAGGCATTACTAGACTGTGTACTAACTGATAGGCGTGCAGAGGAGAGGTGGTTGGATGTAAACGCGCTTGATGTAGCCACAAACTCAACACACTAACTGGTTTTCAAAACACAGGTAGTGAACCCCCCCCCCCCCCCACCCCGTTCATACGATCTGGAAAACGATGCGAAACTCAATATTCATTAAAAGTGTATGAATATCATATTCCTTACGTATTGTTGCCAGAAAGATTCACCAGTCTGTTGTTTTAGAGACATTTTGGTTTGCGTATGATTGATTTAACTCGGGTCAGGCTTGCCTGTGTAAAATCCTATCATAGATTAACTCCTACACTTACATGTGTTCAAAACCCACGTCCCGTCTCTTGATTAAGGAAACACGTTGTTTTTCCCACACTTTTCGTGACTATTTTTTTTTCATCCTTCATTCCAGATTATTATGAATGCAGACCAGTGTGTTATCCACAGGTCCACGGCCGTGTAGAGAATATTATAATTATCATCTTAGTCTGTTGATTTAGATATAGTAACAATGATCTCTCTATCTTAGTCTGTTGATTTAGAGATAGTAACAATGATCTCTCTATCTTGGTTTGTTGATTTAGAGATAGTAACAATGATCTCTCTATCTTAGTCTGTTGATTTAGAGATAGTAACAATGATCTCTCTGTCTTGGTTTGTTGATTTAGAGATAGTAACAATGATCTCTCTATCTTAGTCTGTTGATTTAGATATTGTAACAATGATCTCTCTATGCCTTTGTCTCTTCTGTTGTTATCTGTACACAGAGATACATCGTCTCTTTCTGTGGTCGCGTTCAGTTGTTGATCAAACTTAACCAATCCTATGGTAGACTGATTTTGGGTAAGGGATAGAATTTTTCCCGTTCGAACATTAATTTTCCCTCATTCTTATTCAGCGTGTAGTTCGAAGTCCCGGTTCAAAATGTTCAAAAATAAATGGAAAGGCGTACAATGTGAACACCATATCCGGGAACGCTCGTAAAAAGAAAGAAAGAAAAAAAACCCAGAATATCAAGAGAAAAATTCTCCTCTCTCTCTCTCTCTCTCTCTCTCTCTCTCTCTCTCTCTCTCTCTCTCTCTCTCTCTCTCTCTCTCTCTCTCTCTCTCTCTCTCTCTCTAGGGATCGGATTGACGGATTACGCATTTTTGTTGAACTCCCTAAAGGGAAAAAAAGATTGAAAATAAATCGGTGTGAGGCGAACTGGATATAGGATCCTGTGAACTGGGGTGGGGGATGGAGGCGTATATCCGGCCTGTGGTTCAGCGTAGGTGCTGGTGACTTGGCATCTGTGTTCCAGGGAGCTGATGGTGCGGTCTGTCCAGGGTAAGTGCTGGAAGATTGGCTTTGGCGTTCCAGGGATCTGATGGTGTGGCTTGTGGTCTATTCTAGGTGCTGGTGACTTGGCATCTGTGTTCCAGGGACCTGATGGTGCAGCCTGTCCAGGATAGGTGCTGGAAGCATGGCTTCTGTGTTCTAGGGACCTGATGGTCCAATCTGTCCAGGATAGGTGCTGGAAGCTTGGCTTCTGTGTTCCAGGGAGCTGATGGTGCGGTCTGTCCAGGATAGGTGCTGGAAGCTTGGCTTCTGTGTTCCAGGGACCTGATGGTGCAGCCTGTCCAGGATAGGTGCTGGAAGCTTGGCTTCTGTGTTCCAGGGAGCTGATGGTGCGGTCTGTCCAGGATAGGTGCTGGAAGCTTGGCTTCTGTGTTCCAGGGACCTGATGGTCCAATCTCTCGAGGATAGGTGCTGGAAGCTTGGCTTCTGTGTTCCAGGGAGTAATATGGTCCTTTCTCTCCAGCAGTAAACGATCTTAGGGGTACGTTGAGTGAGGAAACTGTGGGAGGTATAGTACTTGAGTGTTAGTTTGCCGTTAATGAAGAAGTCTTTCCTGCATTCCATAGTTTGGAATGAGCCTTTCCAGAGTCGTCATTGGAGCTCTTTTTTTTTTCTTCTTCTTCTTCTTCAGACGTATGTGTTCGGCCGAAATTTTTGACAGTCGGGACTTGCCATTTGGGAAGACCTGTCTCCTGCTGGTGTGTGTTGGGGAGGTTATAACTTAAGCTGATGATATATATATATATATATATATATATATATATATATATATATATATATATATATATATATATTGGAAACGCGGGAGACAGCGGCAAAGCAAAATAAATAAATAAATGAATATTGGAAAGGATTACAATTTTGCGCGTGATCAAGATATTCCTATGAGTCCACGGGGAAAATGAAACACGATAAGTTCCCAAGTGCACTTTCGTGTCATAATCACATCATCAGGGGAGACACAAGAGAGAAATATAACAGTTAGTTGATATACGTCGAAGAGATGTAGCTAGGACGCCATTTGGTAAACAATCGCATGTTTATAGAATGGCATCCTAGCTTCGTCGTCTCTTCGATGTATATCAACTGTTATATTTCTCTCTTGTGTCTCCCCTGGTGATGTGATTATGACACGAAAGTGCACTTGGGAGCTTTTCGTGTTTCATTTTCCCCGTGGACTCATAGGAATATATATATATATATATATATATATATATATATATATATATATATATATATATATATATATATATATATATATATATATATATATATATGTGTGTGTGTGTGTGTGTGTGTATTTATTATTTATTTATTTTTCCTGTATGTTCATTTCTGATTAAAACTGTTATTATCATTAAGGGATAATTATGTGCATCAAAGAAACTCGGATGTGGGAGAGAGAGAGAGAGATGGAGCCTTTCACCGCCTTGTGATTACATTACAAAAATAAATATATCTTAAAAAGGTGAGTGTGTGTAGCCTAAAGGAACGCCCCCTCGCATGTGAGGGTTTTGGGGCCGAGTTAATAAGAGGAGTTAATAGCACTGTCTGCCTAGGGATTTAGCCCCATCAATAAGGCTGATTTTCCTCCTTTTGTCCACGTGAAATGGCCCATAACTTACGATCGTCAGATGTTCTTCATGGCGATGCCTGTAAACGTCACCAGCGTACTTATGATGCGAAGGTCGAGATTGGTATTATATCACGTAGGACTTTTAATCGTAGGGATGGTGTGGTATAACACCCTCATCCCTACATGCAGTCTCTCCCGGGAGACAAGGTCATATCTCCTCTGGCCGTTATGGGTCAAGTGTGCCGTACATTATGTATAGGAGTGTGAACCTTAAGGCTTTTGTGGAATAGTTCTGTTTCGCCGCAACCTGTAGTAATAAGGGCCAAAGAGAGGATGGATTTTGTCATAATTTCCACCTAATGGGCTACCTTTTATAGGTAATTGATTGTAAACGGTCGTGGTATTTGGGTAGTTAAGTGACGTCATAAGTGGTTGGTCTGTCTGGGGATGTTTAACCCTTGTAGCAAATAAGAACGACCCTTGAACACGATGGGACGACCCTTGAACACGATGGGACGACCCTTGAACACGATGGGACGACCCTTGAACACGATGGGACGACCCTTGAACACGATGAGACGACCCTTGAACACGATGGGACGACCCTTGAACACGATGAGACGACCCTTGAACACGATGGGACGACCCTTGAACACGACAGTGCAACCTTCACAAAACCTTGAGCAGGATAGTACGACCCTACGAGATGGTTACGACCCTTGAGCACGACGGTACGACCCTTGAACACGACGGTACGACCCTTGAACACGACGGTACGACCATAAGTGATGGTTATGACCCTTGAGCACGACGGTACGACCCTTAAACACGACGGTACGACCCTTGAGCAGGATGGTACGACCCTAAGTCATGGTTATGACCCTTGAGCACGACGGTACGACCCTTAAGCAGGATGGTACGACCCTTGAGCACGACGGTACGACCCTTGAACACGACGGTACGACCCTTGAGCAGGATGGTACGACCGTAAGTGATGGTTATTACCCTTGAGCACGACGGTACGACCATTGAACACGACGGTACGACCCTTGAGCAGGATGGTACGACCCTAAGCGATGGTCACGACCCTTGAAAACGACGGTACGACTTCCGAACGCGGAGATGAGATCCACGAGGCACGACGTACGACCCTTGAGCACGACGGACGACCCTGAAGTACGACGGCACGACCCTGAAACACGACTATACAGCGTCGTACCGTCGTGATCAAGCAATTGATAATACCAGACTCAAACTGCCCAATTTAACCCTATACTAAATTACCCCCAACCACCCCCTCCCCGTTTTCTATTGAAACCCACCAATCCGTTCTTCCTCCCTCACTCCAATCTCTTGTTTATCTCCCCGGGTCTCTATCTCCCCATAATGATAGATAAGAACTCCCTTATCTCCCAAACAAGCGAGGGACAATTAGTGATAAGAGATAACAGATGATTCATTCTGGTCTCCCGCATGCAAGTAGTTCGGATAAACTTTCGTAATTCGGATACCGGGAGCTTAATCGTTCATCCGGCGTCCGTTGGGGCGATAAGGGGAGGTGGCCAGCGAACTTTATGGTCTATTGGTATAAGACGAGGGTATGTGAGCCTTATGATCGTATACCATCGTCCTCAAGGGTCGTATATACCGTCGTGCTCAAGGGTCGTATATACCGTCGTCCTCAAGGGTCGTATATACCGTCGTGCTCAAGGGTCGTATATACCGTCGTGCTCAAGGGTCGTATATACCATCGTCCTCAAGGGTCGTATACCGTCGTGCTCCAAAGGGTCGTATATACCGTCGTGTTCAAGGGTCGTATATACCGTCGTCCTCAAGGGTCGTATATACCATCGTCCTCAAGGGTCGTATATACCGTCGTGCTCAAGGGTCGTATATACCGTCGTCCTCAAGGGTCGTATATACCGTCGTCCTCAAGGGTCGTATATACCATCGTCCTCAAGGGTCGTATATACCGTCGTGCTCAAGGGTCGTATATACCGTCGTGCTCAAGGGTCGTATATACCGTCGTGCTCAAGGGTCGTATATACCGTCGTGCTCAAGGGTCGTATATACCGTCGTGCTCAAGGGTCGTATATACCGTCGTGCTCAAGGGTCGTATATACCATCGTCCTCAAGGGTCGTATATACCGTCGTGCTCCAAAGGGTCATTCAGTCTCACAAGGCCCTGAGCCAAGGGAAGGGTGTGTGGGTGTGTATGTGTGTGTGTGAGTGTGTGTGTGTGTGTGTATGTGTGTGTGTGTACATGTGCATGTGGGTGGGTTGGGCCATTCTTTCGTCTTTTTCCTTGCGCTACCTCGCTCACGCGGGAGACAGCGACAAAGTGTAATATATATATATATATATATATATATATATATATATATATATATATATATATATATATATATATATATATATATATATAACTCTCTCTCTCTCTCTCTCTCTCTCTCTCTCTCTCTCTCTCTCTCTCTCTCTCTCTCTCTCTCTCTCTCCCAACACACACGGAGGTCCGTCACTTCAAGGGGACCCCCCCAAAAAAAAAGAAAAAAAGGAAAAGAAAAAAAAACCCCGTCAGTCCACAAATGGTTTTACCAGGACCTGTCAGACACACACACACACACACACACACA